>NC_046987.1:22248595-22263595 GCF_009769545.1 Cyclopterus lumpus
TACTGTTACTTTAAGTTAATTGAACACTAGTAAAAGTACTGTTACTTTAAATGTATTGTACACTAGTAAAAGTACTGTTACTTTAAATGGATTGAACACTAGTAAAAGTACTGTTACTTTAAGTTAATTGAACACTAGTAAAAGTACTGTTACTTTAAATGTATTGTACACTAGTAAAAGTACTGTTACTTTAAATGGATTGTACACTAGTAAAAGTACTGTTACTTTAAGTTACCTTTCTGGTGAACAACTGTTTCCCACAAGCGAAATGGTCCCAGTCAAACCTGCTTACAGGCCGACCACCGAAACCGGGAAACATGCACACTGTCCTTTCAGAGTAAAAGCACCGAGTACATCTGCATTGTACACACGAGTATGAGGTACTTGTACTTCATGCCACTTGTACTTTTCCCCATTGTGGAATCCAACGTGGTACTTTTTACTCCACCACTTAAAAGTTTGTAGTTTAACAAAGTAAAATTAAAATGTAATTGATCCCGAGCCAGCAGAATATAAATGATTAACATCAGCTGCAAGATTAAAGGGATAAATGTTTATACTCCAGTCACGTGACACGTTTTATTCTGAAAGGAGTGCTTCCACTTTCGGTATATTTAGAAGCTTTTAAGTCATTTGCAGCAGAGTATTTTCAACACTGTCGTATTAATACTCGTATATGAAAGATTCTGATCTTTTACTTCCATAAAATCAACACAACCTCTTCCACTAAATATTTCAGCCAGATCCAAATAAATATTTCAGCATTAAATAAGTCTTCTGCAGGACTTTGGATCGGCTTTCCTTCTCGAAGCGTTCACGATTATTTTACCTAGCGGTTCAGCCGTTGGACCGTCTGAGGAGCCGCAATGCATGCTGGGACGCTAGAGTTAGTCCAGGAAGCTCACGTTTAGTATAGATTCTTCACAATGTGGTTCACATCAATATGACGTCATACTTCGTATGAATCGTGTGCGTTCTGCTGGCGCGTGGACTCACGGTTCAACGATACATCGTTTAATATTTTAGATTTTAAGAGTGAAATCAACGTTAACTTTTCTGCCTTCTTGGCCAGGTCTCCTTCTTAAATGGGTTTTAACTGGTTGACTAAATACAAATAAAGACCAGACAAACTTCTTTCCTCCATGTCAATCGTTGCTGGTTTCCAGTCGTATTGTTCACATTTTGCAGCCAGTTCTCTGCAGGGATCAATAAAATGTCTCAACACCTTATCTTGTTTGTGCCGGATCGGGCTTATCTCCAGGTGGTGAGTCATGATATTCTGATGATGTTACACAGATCGGAGTATGAATTTATATAACCGGCTGAATTCAGGCCAAAAACAGGGAAGAAACGCTTTAAAAAAGAAGAAAAGATTAAATTTGGATTACAGCATTACAAAGCCGTTAATATAAAGTCGTTTTTTATGTTTGTATTATTTTTGTTTAAATGTCTTATAATACATTTAAAAAATAAGACATTTTAAAATGAATGAACCAATAATATATGTATTATTATAACCTATATTATTTTGTTTTTGTCAGGAAAATTATTTATTTATTTTTAGTTCTTCATCACGGCATTTGTTTAATAAAAATCAATTTTCTGCATGTTTAAAATAACACCTACAGACAGGTTGTTGCCTTTATTGGTTCAATTTGTAAAATCCTAAACCGGAAGCTACGTTGTCAGTCACGGGGAGGCGGGACTTGTGAGGACTAACGGAGGGCAGCTGAGCGGTTGAAACCTTTAAGTGACAGCTGGGCGGGCCAATCGCGAACCCGGACAGAAACTACTGTTGCCTGCCAGAAATCAGAAGGCAAAGTACTGTAGTTGTGTCCCTCTGTTGGGCGTAAATACCTCGAATACATCACAAGTACCCTTTTAAAATGTATCACAATTAACATAATTATACAAAGCATGCAAATAAATCCCCAAAAACAAACGTCGGGTGAAATTAAAGAGCTTGTTTTGACGTGGAAGATGTGCTTGTTTACGATGTGGGCACACAAAGTGTGAAACAATTAGCCTCATCATGCACTGCAAGTATGCAACATAATCAGCTGCAATGTAAGCACAACATGCACCCGATTATAGAAGATGTTCAAGATATTTAATTCACATTTTACAGAAACAACCGGAATACTCACACTTTCCGTCACCTTCTCGTTGACCGTCGGCAAAGGAGTTTTTGTTGACATCTTTATTATTTGTCCTTAATCCCACCAGTCGCCGCCTGATGTTCCCCAAAGTAATACAAATAAAGAATCCCCCGACACCTCCCTCGGTCCGGAGCCCGAGATGATCGCGCTGCTTCGGGGGGAAACAGCCTCCGCGAGGATCGTGACTATTTTAAAAAAAAGAGAAGAAAAAAAAGAGGCCGGACGTGTTAGAGAGGAGCACCGGAAGAACACTTTATTCCCCCAATAAATAATTAAAAATAAAATTATTATATTATAATAATCTTATGCTCACTTATTTACATGGCGCGTGGCCCGGTGTGGGAAAAACTCTTCTTTTTTTCTCTTTCCTCCCCCCCCCCCACACACACACACACACACACACACACACACCAAGTGTTTAAAAAGAAGCCATGGCGTCGACGGTCACCAGCCGACGGCTCTCGGAGGGGTTCTCAAGGTTTCCGTGGCCGAAATACTCGCAGTGGACGCGGGTTTCTTCCATCTCCGACGACCGGGGTGAAGCTGGTCCGTCGGTTTTAGGTGGGACCAAAATGGCTACTCAGCGGCTGGGCTTGGATTAGGATGCCTTCAGGGACACCTTGCCAGGCTCCGACGTCAGAGCTTTCTCGCAAGGCTGTCGAACGACCAACTGTTCTTTTTTCATTATCGACAGAGGAGAGGGCGAAGTACTCTACGGAAGCCCAGAAGGGGATTTCATCACTTTGATGAAACAATGTAGATCCTGTAAGTCATTATAATGAGATATTATCTCATAATTATGATGATTATCACTTATTATCTCAGAGTTAGGACTTATTATCTTATAATTACGACTTACTATCTCATAATTACGTCTTAATATCTCTTAATTACGACTTAATATCTCATAATATGATTTACTTACACAATGACTACTTTAAAAGTGTTATTTTCTTATGGAATATTATTACTAATACTAATTAATACATGTAAGAGCATTTTAATGTTATTTTAGATGTATAGTGCTGTAGATTAGTAATATAGAACTATATCATATCATATATGTGTTTAGATGTAAAAAGCAACTTTAAGTGTCTAATAAATGTAGAGCAGTAAAATGTACAATATCTATTTATTTGTAGACATTTTAAAAAAAAGTAGCATTAAATGGAAATAATCCGTCAAAAATGTACCAAAAGTAAAAACACGCATACTAATAATAATAATTTAAGAATAATGCATGTTGCATTACTACCAATAATTATTGATTGATTAATGTACACATCACTTTAATGTTGCAGCTGGTGGAGCTACTGGTAATCAGTTAAATAATACTTATATATAGTTCAATCTATAATAATGTCATTTATTTGGTAATTTAATTTTGTATTAATACATTTAATCTGCAAAGTATTTAAAATTTACATTATTTCCCCTTGAAATATAAGTATAAAGTAGAATACATTGGAAATATTACCTCAACATTGTAGAGTAGTTGAGTAAATGTACTTTAAGTAATATTCTATCGGTTATTCTCTCGATTAATATTTAATTGTGACGTATGAAGTGAGTTATAACGTCGAAGTGCTCAATCTCGATATCTCCGAAGGCACGTGAACGCGGCGTCAGTGAGTGCAGCTGAACGGGCGCAGGAAGTGACGAAAGCGGCTCCCGATTGGAACCGGAAGTACCGCGAGCTGCGTCACCGCGCAGCCGGAAACGCGTCGAGCTGCACGCAGAATTAGTTTGATAGAAAATAAAAAAGGAAACGCAGAATAAAAAGTGTGAATTTAGTGTATTTTTGAACAAGCAATCTGAGTTTTAATATTTATGGATTCAATCAGACAGAAAAAAGAAGATTAACCGTTTTAGGACTAATGACAGGTTTCAATACATGTCAGAAAACGTTCTTTGCACTTTACTTTGATAATTTTCAAAATCTGGCAAGTATTTGTCAAAATATGTTATAAAAGCTTAAACTCTTACACAAATGCTCAAATCCTAATTTATTGTTAATGTTAGTCAGTCCTCCCCTTTAGTAACTCATTTGAGTGCATGTGTAAAAGTATATGGGAATATATATATATATATATATATATATATTATATAGAGTATTCAGACCCCTTTAAATGTTTCACTCTGTTTCTTTTCAGCCATTTGCTAAGATCAAACAAGTTAATTTTATTTCTCATTACTGTACTCAGCACCACATTGACAGAAAAAAACAGAAATGTAGACATTTTTTGCAAATTTATTAAAGAAGAAAAGCTGAACTATCACCTGGTCCTAAGTATTCAGACCTTTCTGAGCTCAGCCATGAGTCTTCTTGGGGATGATGCAACACGTGGTTCACACCTGGATTTGGGGCTCCTCCCCCTCTCCCTCAGGTTGGATGGTGAACGTTGGTGGACAGACATCTCCAGGTCTCTCCAGAGATGCTCCACTGGGTTTAGGTCGGGGCTCTGGCTGGGTCACATGATCAGAGTAGTTCTGAAGCCACTCCTTTGTTATGTTAGCCGTGTGCTTCGGGTCATTGTCTTGTTGGAAGGAGAACCTTCGGCCCAGTCTGAGAGTGTCACAGCAAAGCGTCTGAATACTTATGACCACGTGATATTTCAGTTTTTCTCTTTCAAGATGTGGTGCCGAGTACATTAATGAGAAATAAAATGAACTTTTGATTTTAGCAAATGGCTGCAATGAAACATTTAAAGGGGTCTGAATACTCTCCGTACCCACTGTGTGTGTGTACGTATGTGGAGGTAGATTATGGTGTGTATGTGGGTATTTAAATGTTTGCATAGATCTTCGCTACTAGCTAAAGTATTGGTACTAATATTGGTTTTGTTTGTAATACTTTTTTAAAGTCATGCGTCTTGTAAATATGAAATGTTGTGGAACCGGGTGGTCCAGTCATCAGTTCCGAGCCAGACCAGAACAAGAGAGCTGCTTCACATCATAAAAACACTCCAAAACAAAGTGCAGTGGATAGCAAAACATTCATTCTTTATTTATCGACCGGAGAAACACAAGAACCAAAAGAAAACTAGAGAAACATGAGCAGTCAAAATGATCCCCAGAACCCTCATGATTAAAATCCCCAAAGCGACTTCATGTCATCAACAGAATACATCCCAGAATCACAGATTAATGTGCAGCAAGTAAAGCGCTATGTTAAGTCATGCCGCGAAGCAGGAGGGGGGGGGGGGGGGTAAAGAGGGAGGAGCCAGCATCCAGAGTCAAAGCCACAAGAGGAGAGCCAATCAGATCGCATCGATGTCAATGTCGTCTTCTTCCTTCTCAGACGCGACGGGTTTCACAGTCTCAACGCGGAGCTCTCGGGCGGAGGGCGAGTACACCACCTGGGGGGGGGGGGGGGGGGGGGGGAGGGAGGGAGAGAGAGAGCGAGAGAGAGAGAGAGATTGAGATTGAGAGTGTGAGAGAGCGTGAGAGAGAGCGAGAGAGAGACAGAGACAGAGAGAGTGAGAGTGAGAGCGAGAGTGAGAGAGAGAGAGCGTGAGATTGAGAGAGAGAGAGAGAGAGGGCGTGAGATTGAGAGAGAGAGAGAGAGAGGGAGCGAGAGAGGGAGCGAGAGAGTGAGATTGAGAGAGAGAGCGAGAGAGAGAGAGAGCAGACCCCAGAAATGAACACGAGAAGATTCCTCCTTCCAGATTAAGACGTTCAACGCGATCGTGTTTCTATTTAAGTTATTAATAAAAACAAAAGTATATCTTTATAAATATATATTTTTTAAAGACCTCAGTCTCTCACACGTTGATCTTTTGCATATTGAATATTCCGGTTTTCCATAGTTACCTCCAGGTTCTCATCGTCTTCCTCCGCCTCCTCCTCCTCCTCCTCTTCCTCCTCGCTGGCGCCGCTCTCCTCCTCCGCCTCCTTCAGCCACTTCACGAATGGCGCCGCCTTGGCGTGGATCTCTTTGGCAAGTTCCTTTGAGACGTACTTCTTAGAGACCTGAGGAGGAACCGGCCAATCAGTGAAGCTCCTCCACAAGTACCTTATTAATGCATTTTATCTACCAATACAGTGAGGGAAATTAAAGGAATAGAAAATCATTTAATATTAATTGTGCAAAACTAGTAAAGTCTGTTTTAAAAAAAACAAAAACAACTAAATATTGTTTACCAACGCAACAGTTTCTTTAAAAGTTATTTAACATCTTTAGTATCTCTGCTACAAGAACACATTAATAAAAGTCCTTTTCTCTGGTGTCACATTAATAAAAGTCCTTTTCTCTGGTGTCACATTAATAAAAGTCCTTTTCTCTGGTGTCACATTAATAAAAGTCCTTTTCTCTGGTGTCACATTAATAAAAGTCCTTTTCTCTGGTGTCACATTAATAAAAGTCCTTTTCTCTCGTGTCACATTAATAAAGGTCCTTTTCTCTCGTGTCACATTAATAAAGGTCCTTTTCTCTGGTGTCACATTAATAAAGGTCCTTTTCGCTCGTGTCACATTAATAAAGGTCCTTTTCTCTCGTGTCACATTAATAAAAGTCCTTTTCTCTCGTGTCACATTAATAAAGGTCCTTTTCTCTCGTGTCACATTAATAAAGGTCCTTTTCTCTCGTGTCACATTAATAAAAGTCCTTTTCTCTCGTGTCACATTAATAAAAGTCCTTTTCTCTCGTGTCACATTAATAAAAGTCCTTTTCTCTCGTGTCACATTAATAAAGGTCCTTTTCTCTCGTGTCACATTAATAAAAGTCCTTTTCTCTCGTGTCACATTAATAAAAGTCCTTTTCTCTCGTGTCACATTAATAAAGGTCCTTTTCTCTCGTGTCACATTAATAAAGGTCTTTTCTCTCGTGTCACATTAATAAAGGTCCTTTTCTCTCGTGTCACATTAATAAAAGTCCTTTTCTCTCGTGTCACATTAATAAAAGTCCTTTTCTCTCGTGTCACATTAATAAAGGTCCTTTTCTCTCGTGTCACATTAATAAAAGTCCTTTTCTCTCGTGTCACATTAATAAAAGTCCTTTTCTCTCGTGTCACATTAATAAAGGTCCTTTTCTCTCGTGTCACATTAATAAAAGTCCTTTTCTCTCGTGTCACATTAATAAAAGTCCTTTTCTCTGGTGTCACATTAATGACCTCTGACCTTCTCTGCCCAGGCGAAGATGACGTCCTCCTCCAGCAGGTCTGCGTCGTACAGGTCTTTGAGGATGATGGGGACCCGAGCCAGCAGCTGGACCTGGTGCAGCTTCACCACGCATTCGAAGCCCCCCAGAAGGTACTTCTGGGCCTTCTTGTTGTTGTGGCAGAACTGGAGACACATTAAGGTTTATATTTAGACGAGCGTTCTCTTCAACCTCACTAACGGCGGCGGCGGCGGCGGCTCACCCGCAGGAAGTGGCGCTGGTACTTCTTGACCTGGTCGCGGATGTTCTCGTTGAAGAGCAGCTCGCTGAGGATCAGGGGGCCCATGGCCTTCACGTCCAGGCGCTCCGCCTCCGCCAGGATCTCCTTGTCGGCGCCGTCGATGGTCCCGTTCTCCTTCTTGTGCTGGAGGAGGAGAACAGGAACGTTAAGAGAACGAGGAGGAGGAGAACAGGAACGTTAAGAGAACAGGAACGAGGAGAACAGGAACGAGGAGGAGGAGAACAGGAACGTTAAGAGAACGAGGAGGAGGAGAACAGGAACGTTAAGAGAACAGGAACGAGGAGAACAGGAACGAGGAGGAGGAGAACAGGAACGTTAAGAGAACGAGGAGGAGGAGAACAGGAACGTTAAGAGAACAGGAACGAGGAGAACAGGAACGAGGAGGAGGAGAACAGGAATGTTAAGAGAACAGGAATGAGGAGAACAGGAACGTTAAGAGAACAGGAACAAGGAGAACAGGAACGAGGAGGAGGAGAACAGGAACGTTAAGAGAACAGGAACGAGGAGAACAGGAACGTTAAGAGAACAGGAACAAGGAGAACAGGAACGAGGAGGAGGAGAACAGGAACGAGGAGGAGGAGAACAGGAACGAGGAGGAGGAGAACAGGAACGAGGAGGAGGAGAACAGGAACGAGGAGGAGGAGAACAGGAACGTTAAGAGAACGAGGAGGAGGAGAACAGGAACGTTAAGAGAACAGGAACGAGGAGAACAGGAACGAGGAGGAGGAGAACAGGAATGTTAAGAGAACAGGAATGAGGAGAACAGGAACGTTAAGAGAACAGGAACAAGGAGAACAGGAACGAGGAGGAGGAGAACAGGAACGTTAAGAGAACAGGAACGAGGAGAACAGGAACGTTAAGAGAACAGGAACAAGGAGAACAGGAACGAGGAGGAGGAGAACAGGAACGAGGAGGAGGAGAACAGGAACGAGGAGGAGGAGAACAGGAACGAGGAGGAGGAGAACAGGAACGAGGAGGAGGAGAACAGGAACGTTGGAGGAGAACAGGAACGAGGAGGAGGAGAACAGGAACGAGGAGGAGAACAGGAACGTTGGAGGAGAACAGGAACGAGGAGGAGGAGAACAGGAACGAGGAGGAGGAGAACAGGAACGAGGAGGAGAACAGGAACGTTAAGAGAACAGGAACGAGGAGAACAGGAGAACAGGAACGAGGAGGAGGAGAACAGGAACGTTGAGGAGGAGAACAGGAACGTTGGAGGAGAACAGGAACGAGGAGGAGGAGAACAGGAACGTTGGAGGAGAACAGGAACGTTAAGAGAACAGGAACGAGGAGAACAGGAGAACAGGAACGAGGAGGAGGAGAACAGGAACGTTGAGGAGGAGAACAGGAACGTTGAGGAGGAGAACAGGAACGAGGAGGAGGAGAACAGGAACGAGGAGGAGAACAGGAACGTTGGAGGAGAACAGGAACGAGGAGGAGGAGAACAGGAACGAGGAGGAGAACAGGAACGTTGAGGAGGAGAACAGGAACGTTAAGAAAACAGGAACGTTGAGGAGAACAGGAACGTTGAGAAGTAGGACAGGAGGAGAACCAGTGATGTTAAAGAGGAGCACCAGATGTTCTGAGAGGTTAGAGCTGCGTTGGTGGTTAACCAGCCAACAGGAAGCAGAGCGCCGTCTCACCTTCACGAAGTTGTAGAACAGGTTGACCCTCTCCTCCAGCGGCTTCTCCAGGTCCTCGCTGAGCGTGAGGTTCTTGGCGTGGTCGCTGATCTCCTCCATGCGCCTCCTCTGCGCCTCCTCAGTCGTCTCCTCCGCCCAGTCCTCGTCGTCGTCGTCTCCGTCCTGCCGACAGGAGAGAGCATTCAGAAATATAAACACAGAAAAACAGCTCAACATTAAATTAAATAAAGAGAACTTGAGATTTCTCGGATGTTCAAACACGTTTGAAGACGTCAGATTATCTACTGAAGCTTTGAGGGCTTTGGGAGCTCCAAGATGAAACTCTGGTGACAACGTGATCCAGACTGAAGCGGAACCAGAACTCTGGACTGAGAGGTCAGCTGATCACAGGGCGTTGAACACACAACCACTTAAAGTCCCAACTGAGTCAACACAGCCTGGCATCAGTGAGCGAGGTCAACGGTCAGAGGGTGTCATACAGATTGTGACGCTCGGGGGAGAATTTGTAATTTGGGGCAAAATAAAAGAGAAAGAGAGAGAGAGAGAGAGAGACTAGAAACCCACCACGGCTTTGGGAGCGTCAAAGTTCTCCTGGCTTCCTGCTTCTCCGCTGCTGGAGCCGTTCTCTTTGTCCTTCTTGCGGTTCTTCTTCTCCTTCTCTTTCTTTACAGATGCAGATCCTCCTTCGGTGCTCTCTGTACCGGAGGAGTTAAAGAGAGTCATCATGGTGGTTCACCTCTCGCTGGTAAACCAGGAGGAGGAGCAGGAGGAGAAAAAGAAGGAGGAGGAGGAAGGAAGCAGCAGGAGGAAGGAGGGGAAAGCAGGAAGAGGAGGAAGGAAGAAGCAGGGGGAGAAGGAGGAGGAGGAAGCAGGGGGAGAAGGAAGAAGCAGGGGGAGAAGGAAGCAGGAAGAGGAGGCAGGGGGAGAAGGAGGAGGAGGAGGAAGCAGGATGATGAAGAGGGAAGAGGGGGGAGGCCTCACCTGGTGGGTTTTTGAGGATGAAGGTGCAGAGCTTGTGTCTGGTGTCGAGCATGCCGCGGTATCCACAGGCTTTACAGGAATTACCGATGGTTTGTTTCTTGGGGTTCACATGCTGGAGGAGACGCGGACCAATCGGATTAGAGCGTGAAACATGTGACCGTGAACACTGAAACGTGTGGCGGCTGCGCGGCGCTCACCAGGTCGGTTTCAGGGTTGTCACACTCGGGACACAGCACAAATTTTCTGACGAACCCATCGAGCATGTCCTGCAGCTTGTTGGCCTCGTGGGATCCGTTGACGATGAAACGGTCGTTTTTGCTGTCAAACTGGGTCTGAGCGCCGAGTTCACAACCAAAAAACTTGGTTGGGTCTGCGGACACGAGGTCAAAGGTCAGAGCGGTCAAACACAGCGGCTAGCATAGATTACTGGAATGTATATACATTTAAACCTTCTTGCAGATTACTGGTAAAGCAGTTTAATTACAAGGCGTGTACATGATTATATTACATTTTATATATTTATTTTGGCCTACAATAATCCCCCCCCCCCCCCCCCCCCCCCCTAACTAACCCGTATCGCCTCGGATGAAGTTACCGTCTTCATTTTAAGATTATACACAATTAAATCTTACATTTAACAACGTTTTCTCCCCCCAAACAAATGCACATTTAGAGAGACCAGAATAACTGTTACAGGTATTTTAACTGATGTAGACACGTTTGTCAAAACTAAAAACAAGAGTCATCAGGCATGTCGGCGTTTGGTTGATCTCTGGGGACAAACAGGAAGTAAACAGAAGTAAACAGGAAGCAGACGGCGCGTCACGTACATGTTGGAGGCCGGTTCAGCGCCTTTGCAACATCAACCATGTTGACAATGACCGTCTTGATTCCATTCCCTTTGCCTTCAACCTGGAAGAGAACACACGGACGTCAACAAGCAGAAGGTGGACACCACCACAACAACAACAACGCTCCGGCTTGTTGTCCCGTCGTGACCAGAAGCTCAAACACACCTTGGCAATCAGACGGGGCATCTTGTAGCGGTAGAACTGGTCTGACACGCTGCGGTTGACGTTGACGGACATTTCGGCTGCTGGGCGTCAGCGCGATCAGAGCGATAAAAGGATCTTGGTTGGGGATTTTTCGGGATCTTCTGTCTGGAAAAGAGGGGATGACATAAACGACTGCAAGCGCGCTCTGTCTCTGACATGAAAAACGCCGTGCCGCTGTGGCCGCAGGCTCCTTGCTTGAAGGCTAGATTTCCACCACACAGGTTCCAACGGCTGCGCAACAGCTCTGAAAGAGGAGCGACAAAAAGAAAACAATAAATATTTAATCTCACAACAAAGAAACAGACACTTCACATGTGTGCTAGGCCAGAGGTTCTCAAATGGGGGTCCGTGTGCCCCCAGGGGGCTCGGGAGGGCACCCAGATTACAAATACAGTTAAAATATGAACCGTTAAGTTATTTCATGAATAGTCATTGTAGTATATATATACACATACATACACACACACATACATACATATATACACACACACATACATATGTATATATATATATATATATATATACACACATACATATGTATATATATATATATATACACACACATGTATATATATATACACACATACATATATATATATATATATACATATATACATACATACATATATATATATATATACATACATATATATATACATATATATATACATATATATATATATATATATATATACACATATGTATATATATATACACATATGTATATATATACACATACACACATATGTATATATATATACACATATCTATATATATATACATACACACATATGTATATATACATATGTGTGTATGTGTATATATATATACACATATCTATATATATATATATACATACACACATATGTATATATATATACACATATCTATATATATATACATACACACATATGTATATATACATATGTGTGTATGTGTATATATATATACACATATCTATATATATATACATACACACATATGTATATATATATACATACACACATATGTATATATATATACATACACACATATGTATATATATATATACATACACACATATGTATATATATATACATATGTGTGTATATATATATACATACACACATATGTATATATATATACATACACATATGTATATATATACACATACACATATGTATATATATACATACACACATATGTATATATATATACATACACACATATGTATATATATATACATACACACATATGTATATATATATACATACACACATATGTATATATATATATATACATACACACATATGTATATATACATATGTGTGTATGTATATATATACATACACACACATATATATATATATATATATATATTCAATCATTAATGCACAGCGCTGTGCGTTACATATTTTCTTCTGGTGGAGGTTGAGAACCACTGAACTAGACTGAATAGAGACAATTAAAAACTTTAATTTAAACGCTTCAAAGCTGATCTGAAGCCTGCTGTAAATAATGAGTGCTGTATAATACACACTAATAGTTTTAGTTCTTTTGAATTGTACAACTTCCACTGACCTCAAAGTGGTATCGTCCCAGAACCACATTATGATACTTTAAAGTAGTTTTATTTAAATCAAATTGACCCAAAATACAGTTCTGAGCTTGTGTTCAATGTAAATATTTAATAGACTAATTTCCAAGTAAGCAAACTGAATATTTTGGGTTTTAGACAATTTGTCGGTCACGATAAGTAATTTTTAAAGAGGTAAAATAAAGCTCTTGGAAATGGTGATAAGATTATGTTTAATCTACAGGAAGCTGGGACCACATTCCTGACTTGATCCAGAATCCATTCTGACGGGGACATCGCAGCCTAATAATGATAATAATAATAATAATAATAATACTCTTACTCAAGTGTGACCATTAATACCTGCATTGACAGATAGATTACAAATATTTTTTAAAAAGCCTCTGCACCAAGAAAAATAAAGCTGCTGACGAAATGGAGTCCAGCAGAAAAGAATCCACGTGATGCACCGAGTCCAGAGGAGACTGGACCCCCCCCACACCCCCCCTGGGAGCTATGCAGGTACAGATTGTTTATTGTTTGTTTATTGAAAGCCTTTTGTGCTGCAGGAGGCCTCTGGCCCGGAGTCACATGAGGCCTCTTGTTATTGGGTCAAAACACAGGAGGCCGAGCAGCTGCACCGAAACTTAACAAACAGCAGCTACTAGTACGTCAGTGCGATCCGGGACCGGGTCTACGGGTCCACGGAGGGGGGGCGGCTCGGCGGTGTCCAGAGCGCATGCGTTTCAGAGGAGGGAGGGGGCGCTACCTAGCTTAGCCGGCTGCTTGGTGCAGAGTGCGTCATACAGCCACTGCACACGAGTGAGGGGGACTGGGAGACGCCATTTTGACACAGGGAGGAGAAGAAGAAGAAAAAAAGAAAAAAAACTTGCCATATTGCGCAATAATAACGGAACATATAAAAAGCACACACACACACACACATTAAAAACAACCACGCACACATCTATAACCCAACTGGATTGAAACTCACCGTTTTCGCAAAACAAAGACATAAACACAACGCTGATCGTCCAAGAGCCGCAGTGAACGGTGGTCGGTGCCGGTGCTGGTTCTGGTGTAGAGTCCACTGCAGCAGACGGGTTCCTGGTCGCGGCTACACACCCGAACGCGTCCAAACGGTGCAGGCGCCAGGCTCGAGGGGGGGGGGGGGAGGTTGCTCTGGAACGTCCTCGCAGGGTTTTGGGGACCTTTTTTAAAGGGGGGGGGAGAGAAGAGGCGTATTGTTAGAGCCACACAGGCGCATGCGCACGCTGCAGAATAGAAAACGCTAACATCGTCGTCAGGTGTAGTCGAGAAGCGCCAGTCACGTGGTTCCCAGCGAAACTACTGTCAGACGACGATTCTCACATATTCAGTTAGGTCACGTGGACATTACAACGCGCACACACGCACATACATGTACGCGCACACTTTATTCGCGTATATCCGTCCTCAAGGTGACAGCGGCCGTTCGGTGGTCCGTTACTTAGACGGGGGCGCGCGCGCTCAGCGCTGCGCTTCCAGGAAATAGCCGGAGCCGACATGACGTCACGGCTGACTGCCCAGCGCTGACGACGCGATTCGGGCTGAAGATAAATAACGTTACGTCACCGTGTATATAACGTTAAGTTTAACGTATATCTTTAGCGCTGGGTTACGATCGTCGACGTTAAAGTTGAGCGGGGGCGATAAGGACGGCGAAATTATTTCACGTCTTACCTCTCGAATGTTCTGCGGAACACTGCTGCTCGCGTCGCTTTTACCGACGGACGTCAAAGGCAACGGACGCTACCCTTGCTTCCGGTTGCAGTATTTGATTTCAAATTAAAAGTCCGCGTTCGTCGCACTAATATTTAATGTGGTACCTAATACCAAGTGGTGGGAATGTAAACTGATGTAAACTACTTTATTTAAGTATTTAGATTTTCTGCTATTATATTATTCGATTTAGAATTAAAGAAAACATTTAGATTAGTTATTTAATCTACATGTATAATATTTTAGTTATTGTAGATTCTTAATTTTTTTGTGCTTATTTACTTATTTATAATACTTGTTTTGATCTTTTTTTCTATGTCTCTTGTTTGCATTTTACACGCTGCTGTAAATCCTGTACTTTTCCCCGCTGCGGGACTAATACAGTATTACTTTATCTTATCTTATTTTGGTAGGCAGGTGTGCTTTTAACTCCACACTATGTATTTG
>NC_046987.1:22271095-22288595 GCF_009769545.1 Cyclopterus lumpus
CGAGTACAAGAAAACCTAGAGGGGGAGGAGAGGGGGGAGGAGGAGGAGGAGGAGAGGGTCGAGTACAAGAAAACCTAGAGGGGGAGGGGGGAGGAGAGGAGGGGTAGAGGGAGGAGGAGGAGGAGGAGGAGGAGGAGGAGGAGGAGGAGGAGGAGAGGGTCGAGTACAAGAAAACCTAGAGGAGGGAGGAGGAGAGGGAGGAGGGGGAGGAAGAGGAGGGAGAGGAGGGAGGAGGGGTAGAGGGAGGAGGAGGAGGAGGAGAGGGGGAGGGGGAGGAGAGGATCGAGTACAAGAAAACCTAGAGGGGAGGGAGGAGGAGGAGGAGAGGAGGAGGAGGAGAGGGTAGAGTACAAGAAAACCTAGAGGAGAGGGGGGAGGAGGAGGAGGAGAGGGTCGAGTACAAGAAAACCTAGAGGGGGAGGGGGGAGGAGAGGAGGGGTAGAGGGAGGAGGAGGAGGAGGAGGAGGAGGAGAGGGTCGAGTACAAGAAAACCTAGAGGAGGGGGGAGGGAGGAGGAAGAAGAAGAAGAAGAAGAAGAGAGGGAGGAGGCTCGGTGTATCGTTTCATTCCTCGTCCACCAGGGGGCAGCATCCCCTGCAGTCACCCTCTGCTTGAGAGAACGACTTCATGTATTTGTTATCGAGAAATATTTGGTGCCATTTTATTATTATTTTTGTTTCATCACTTCCTGTTTCGTGTCCCGTAAACCGCAGCGGGGCTTCGGCCTCTTTTTCCATTTGATTTATTTCCCTCAATAAAGATTCTGATTTCACTTCATTGTCTGAAATACAAATTAAAAGAAGGCTTGTGGTGGAGTTTGTTGTGTAAATAAATATCCTTAATTAACACACTTAATATTCTTAATGAATTAATATTCTTTATTTGACGGTTTATATTAAAGTGACTTCCTGACATATATTCATGATATTTTTTTAGTATTTCACATATTTTAGCAGAAATGTGAAATAACGGAAGAATATTCAGAATAAATTTCACTTTTTTGGTTTTACTCCATTTTAAAAACAGTGTTGAGAAATGAATATAAGATGTTAATAAAGACGGAGAAAATTAAATTAATTAAGTCAGTAAATATGAATCCTTTGTTTTAGTTACTCAATTAAATACAAACTACAACCACTAATATTATTATTATTATTATTATTACAATAATACAAATCACAATAATATCACAATAATAAACATCAAAGACCAAACAACACTTTTGGTAAAGGTTTCACATTCTTGCAGAAAAGAAAGGAGGCAATTCTTTTGTGTTAAATATTAAAGTGTACATAAATAAATATAGTGAGGGTGTTTCACAGGTTTATTAATATTATTATTATTATTATTCATACTTCCACAAAGTAAGTTTGGAGAATATGAGATTTACAAATTAAAGGTACTTGTTATGTCATAAATACATGTAATTATAAGGCTCCGAAAGACAAAACAACCTTGACCTTTGACCTCAATGTCAACAGCAATTTAGATTTTTTGTTGTTTACAGATATAAATAAAATCACTGTGCCTTTAAAAAAAGAAATGCAGCGTGACCACTCACAAGGTCACGTGACCACTCACAGGGTCACGTGACCTTGTGACCCCAACGCGGGAACTGGACACGTGGTTAGGGGGCAGCAAAATAACAGCACCCTGCTTCTTCTTAACAGCACCCTGCTTCTTCTTAACAGCACCCTGCTTCTTCTTAACAGCACCCTGCTTCTTCTTAACAGCACCCTGTGCTTCTTCTTAACAGCACCCTGCTTCTTCTTAACAGCACCCTGCTTCTTCTTAACAGCACCCTGCTTCTTCTATATATATATATTATATTTTATGGCACATTCTTCCTTCTTCCAACACAAGCGTGAACACCACAGTTGTGAAGTATTCATGTCCCGTGTGCGATGGTCTGGATCAAAGGGATTACCCATCATGCACCTGGCCGTGGACGTTCCCCGTGCAAGAGAAGGAAAGTCCCGTTTACGCAGCGCTTTGTTTCCACCGGACACAAAAGAACCACCTCATGCACAAACTGTGTGAGCCACGCCCCTGTGGCAGGAGGCCACGCCCCTGTGGCAGGAGGCCACGCCCCTCTGGCAGGAGGCCAAAGTATTGCAGGACCAAAACGTCACGCCACAAAGAGATCTTCCCATGAACCAGACCCGGTCTGACATGGACTCTGATCCCGTCCCAGAGACCCGATACGCCACAGAAACCATGAACCATGAAGGTTCAGACGCACAAACTCCTGACCTTTGACCTTTGGTTAAAGTGGCTTTGAGTCTTTGAGTCCTTGAGTCTTTGAGTCATCCTGTAAGTCACTATAATGACTTATTGTGTCATAGTTATGATATGAAGTCATTATTTAGAAGACTGAAGGTGATGATTACGTCATAACGATACCTGCTGTCACGGAGCATCAGCTGTAGTATGAACCTGTTGTTGTTGTTGTTCTCTTCTCGACATGATGCAACAAGCTGCACTCTCCCCGCGGGAATCTGCCCTGAAGTGAAAACGAAAGTTATGGAAATCCCCGTTGAGCTCCTTCATAAGCAACCAGAGCTGCTCGCTCAGAGGAGAGCAGCTCAGGACCAGGAGCTCAGGACCAGGACAGCAGCTCAGGACCAGGAGCTCAGGACCAGGAGAGCAGCTCAGGACCAGGAGCTCAGGACCAGGAGAGCAGCTCAGGACCAGGAGCTCAGGACCAGGAGAGCAGCTCAGGACCAGCAGCAGAGCCCAGAGGAACTGTCTCAGGACCAGGGGACCGTCTCAGGACCAGGGAACTGTCTCAGGACCAGGGGACCAGCTCAGGACCAGGGAACTGTCTCAGGACCAGGGGACCAGCTCAGGACCAGGGAACTGTCTCAGGACCAGGGGACCAGCTCAGGACCAGGGAACTGTCTCAGGACCAGGGAACTGTCTCAGGACCAGGGAACTGTCTCAGGACCAGGGGACCAGCTCAGGACCAGGGGACCAGCTCAGGACCAGGGAACTGTCTCAGGACCAGGGGACCAGCTCAGGACCAGGGAACTGTCTCAGGACCAGGGAACTGTCTCAGGACCAGGGAACTGTCTCAGGACCAGGGGACCAGCTCAGGACCAGGGAACTGTCTCAGGACCAGGGGACCAGCTCAGGATGTCCCAGCGAGAAGGTCAAAGCTCTCTGAAAGCTTTGACACTGGAGATGATGAAGAAGAAGAGAGGAGTCAAGAGGGCCGACAGCAAGAAGCCTTTAATAGAGGACAACAACGAGGAGGAGAGAGGAGACGGTACGAGTGTTCATAGCTTTATTAATGTTTGGATCATCTATGTGAATATACGTGTACTATGTTCTCAGGGATGTGAAGTTATGTGGTTTATAGTTATGTATGTTTTTGTTTTATTGTTATAATGTTGTGTCTCTCCTTGTTTATATTGTTTCTGTTTTTACCTTTAAGTGTCTTTAAAAGCATACAAATAACATGTATTATTAATATTATCTATTAAAGCCACACAGATATAAAAGGTGTAACAACCGGTGGCAGTATTTAGCCCGAGGGCTCATAACCGGCTCATCGAGGTTCAATTATGGGATGGAAAGAACCTCGAGGCGTGTCTCCACAGGAAGTGATTCACATCGTTAGAACAACAAGCAGGTTAAGTGTAACCTGCTCAGGGTTTTCTCCCATGATCCTCTGCTTTGATCTGAAGAAACTAAACAACAATACTTCCCTCTAGTGGTGGTACATGTAGACGGTGGCATTAAAATACTGAAGTCAAGTACAAGTACCTCTCATTTGTACTTGTAGCCACACGCTACATATTACTGTAAAATACAAATGACTTATACGCATAAGTCATTTGTATTTTACAGTAATATTTACAGTGTTTTACCGTAAAAGGCTTTTAGCCTCACATGTATAGTTCATTTGTATTTTACAGTAATATTTACATTGTTTTACCGTAAAAGGCCTTTACCCTCACATGTATAGTTCATTTGTATTTTACAGTAATATTTACAGTGTTTTACCGTAAAAGGCTTTTAGCCTCACATGTATAGTTCATTTGTATTTTACAGTAATATTTACAGTGTTTTTAAAAGGCTTCATTGACTCTTTCGTAGATCACGACCTGACTAGTCTCAGCTATGACAACTCCAGCACTCCCCATGAACTAGCTCAGTTTCTGTGTGCGGCCCAGGACACGTTGACCCCCGAGGATGAAGGTCAGCGGTCTGTTGTCTGCTTCGTTCAACGCTACGTGTCCGAGCACCTCCCAAAGACTCCGCCCGACCTGGACCAGAACCTCCCGCAGCACCTGTCGGACTTGCAGGAAGCCGTGAGCTTTGAGCTGGTGAAGCTGGGTCCCTTGTTGCCCTTGTTGCAGCCGCAGAAGCCCATCGAATGCTTCCATCGCCAGACCTTCCAACACCTCGATGACCTCCTTCAGAAGGTCAGCTCCTCCCGGAACACCTTCGTGCTGATGGAGTGGGTCCTCCGTACATATCTGAGGTATCCATCTCTTTTGTTACCCTGTGTTTACCCCTTTGTTTACCCCTGTGTTTACCCCTTTGTTTACCCCTGTGTTTACCCCTGTGTTTACCCCTTTGTTTACCCCTGTGTTTACCCCTTTGTTTACCCCTGTGTTTACCCCTGTGTTTACCCCTTTGTTTACCCCTGTGTTTACCCCTTTGTTTACCCCTTTGTTTACCCCTGTGTTTACCCCTTTGTTTACCCCTGTGTTTACCCCTGTGTTTACCCCTTTGTTTACCCCTTTGTTTACCCCTGTGTTTACCCCTTTGTTTACCCCTGTGTTTACCCCTTTGTTTACCCCTGTGTTTACCCCTGTGTTTTCCCCTTTGTTTACCCCTGTGTTTACCCCTGTGTTTTCCCCTTTGTTTACCCCTGTGTTTACCCCTTTGTTTACCCCTTTGTTTACCCCTTTGTTTACCTCGGCCTCAACGGGCCTTAGAGACACGCCTTTATTTCTCCTTCGCTCTGATTGGTTTCCTTTGTTCAGTGTTATTTGGACTGCATTATTCCTATCAGATGAGATAAAATAATCTTTTATTAGCAGCAAACAGAAAAGTTCACACGAGAGACATAGTGAGAGAAATCAAAAAAGTAATTAACAGTAGAAGAATATTAAAATAAAAAGTAGAAAAGGTAACAAAATTACACAATAACTAACATATAACTACAAATATTTAGTCTATAATTTGGGCTGTTATTTGGCATACAGCCTTTAATTTGGTAAATACTTATTGACATTTCTATTGAGCATTAACACATAACATTGTTTTCATACATCATGACCTGCAACCGGACAGTTTTGGGATGAACAACAATCTTTCTGAGAGTTTATACAAGAAGATTGATTGAACTTAGCTGAGCAGTTAGCTTAGCTTAGCACAAAGACTGGGAACAGGGGGAAACAGCTAGCCTAGCTCTTCTTGTGTCTCTGTCATTGTCTCTCAATAGAAGAACATTTGATGCAGAATTGAAACTGGCTGCTTCTCAGTTATGACGTTATCATGTGTGCCCGTCCAGTCAGGGGCTGCTGGGTCATCCTGACCTCCAGGACCTGGACCCCATAGCGAAAGTGGACCTCCTGCTGTTCACCGACTGGGTGTCGAGGGCAGAGGTCAAGCTGCTTCAAACGGTGCAGGTGAGGAAACTAATAAACACATCATCGTATTAACAGATACTAATATTGAGCCTCTTACCCCGGTTGAACACAGGTGATAATACAACTGCAACACACCTGTTCCCCTCAGCTTGATGTTGATTGGCTGTTGCCGCTCAGGCCGGCAAACAGCCAATCAGATTACAGTCTCATTAGCAACGGCTTTAGCGCCATTAAAGCTGCATTCAAAACTATATGCAGCACCTTAAGTGGCAGAATTATGATGAATGTCAGCAGCAACCAATGATTTATTTTGATGTCAAGCCTTAATTCAGAATTATATTATTTATCATAATTACTCAGTCAGCAATACTAAAGCCACGCTTATTTTCTGATGTATTTCTGTGTGTATTTTTGGGTTCTCAGGCAGAAATCAGCCGGTCCCTGAAGAATGTTCTGCAGGAAAATCACGAAGCTCACGATGAATTTTACGTGGACACAATTCAGGTACTGAGTGACCATATGTGTGTGTATATATATATATATATATAATTATAATTATATATATTTATATAATTATATATAATATTATATATATAATAATAATATAATTATATACAGTATATTTAATTATATATAATTATATAAATATATATAATGAGTAAGATCTTTGTGCACAACTTTATTTAGAGCATTTCTATTTGTAATATTCTATTTGTCTGTCTATTTATTGCATAATAATATTGCTTCCTTTGTGCCTGTAGTGCATTGACGCCATGCCCAGGGAAGCACTCAAAATCAGCCCCACGCTGTCTGATCGGGTGCAGAAGGTCTGTTTCCAAGAGCTGCTGACCTTTCTGACAAGGTGAGGATCCATGATAGATTTGCACATTGACTTTATGACCATGGACATCAGTACGTTGCATTGCTGAGGCTCCATGTCTCCTTTGGTGTGAAGGTACACCGCGAAGCAGACTGACCTTTGTAAAAAAGCAAAAATGAACAAACCAGAAACAAAAGCCTTCTTCGAGACGTTGAGCAACTGTAAGAGATTCAAGTGAGTATCATCAGCTCCCTTCAGACTGGTTTCCTTTTAAGCTTTAATATTTAGTTGCTAACAAGGTTTTATAATAAAAAGCACTCTCTAAACAGCCAACGCCACATAGAAATGTAGTTAAAATGCGTGAATCAGCACAAAGTTAAACAATAGATCCGATGAAGATGGATGACGAAGATGTTTGTGGTATTTCTTCTCAGGCAGCACGTCCAGACCAAAGATGGAGACAAAGAACTCGTCAGCCAAGCTCTGGCAACGCTTAACAAAATGGAGGCTTTTACTTTGAAACTCCTGATGGAACTCGTGTCTGACAGCGCAGAGGTAGAGCCCAGACAGACTTCCTCACATCGACCTTTGAGACGTCAAACTAACGTTGTGTGTCGTTACATGGCAGAGCCACCTGCAGAGGTACTTCAAACGGGGTGACGGGGCGTTCCTCTTCTTGATCCAGGAAGTCAGGACTCTTTTCTCCGACCTGTCGAGTTATCAGGACGTGCAAACGGTACGTCACCAACATTTGGGATCTTCTAACGAAACACTTCCTGTGCAGCTGTGTTTTGATTCAGGCATAATGTCAAATCTTCTTCGTCCTTGATCACCAATTCCTCTTAATACCTTCTTTACATGATAGTAACTTTCTTTGGTGTGCATTTTAATTATTGAAACATGCTCTATTTAAGATACATAAACATTTCCATTCAAAAGACACAAGGCAAAGGAAGATCAATGTTCCATCTTTGATACAATTATAGAGAGGAAAGATTCACCTGACCGATTCATGAGCGTATAGACAAGGAACCCAAAAGGAAACGATATTACATGCAGAAACAAACAAACAAACAAACAATGTTTGTGTCTCAGTGTGTTTGTGTTTGTGTCTCAATGTGTTTGTGTTTCAATGTGTCTCAATGTGTTTGTGTCTCAATGTGTCTCAATGTGTTTGTGTCTCCATGTGTTTGTGTCTCAATGTGTCTCAATGTGTTTGTGTCTCAATGTGTTTGTGTCTCAATGTGTCTCAATGTGTTTGTGTCTCAATGTGTTTGTGTCTCAATGTGTCTCAATGTGTTTGTGTCTCAATGTGTTTGTGTCTCAATGTGTTTGTGTCTCAATGTGTTTGTGTCTCAATGTGTTTGTGTTTCAATGTGTCTCAATGTGTTTGTGTTTCAATGTGTCTCAATGTGTTTGTGTCTCAATGTGTTTGTGTCTCAATGTGTCTCAATGTGTTTGTGTTTCAATGTGTCTCAATGTGTTTGTGTCTCCATGTGTTTGTGTCTCAATGTGTCTCAATGTGTTTGTGTCTCAATGTGTCTCAATGTGTTTGTGTTTCAATGTGTCTCAATGTGTTTGTGTCTCAATGTGTTTGTGTCTCAATGTGTCTCAATGTGTTTGTGTCTCCATGTGTTTGTGTCTCAATGTGTCTCAATGTGTCTCAATGTGTTTGTGTCTCAATGTGTCTCAATGTGTTTGTGTCTCCATGTGTCTCAATGTGTTTGTGTCTCAATGTGTCTCAATGTGTTTGTGTTTCAATGTGTCTCAATGTGTTTGTGTCTCCATGTGTTTGTGTCTCAATGTGTCTCAATGTGTTTGTGTTTCAATGTGTCTCAATGTGTTTGTGTCTCCATGTGTTTGTGTCTCAATGTGTCTCAATGTGTCTCAATGTGTTTGTGTCTCAATGTGTCTCAATGTGTTTGTGTCTCCATGTGTCTCAATGTGTTTGTGTCTCAATGTGTCTCAATGTGTTTGTGTCTCAATGTGTCTCAATGTGTCTCAATGTGTCTCCATGTGTTTGTGTCTCAATGTGTCTCCATGTGTTTGTGTCTCAATGTGTCTCAATGTGTCTCCATGTGTTTGTGTCTCAATGTGTTTGTGTCTCAATGTGTTTGTGTCTCAATGTGTTTGTGTCTCCATGTGTTTGTGTCTCAATGTGTTTGTGTCTCAATGTGTTTGTGTCTCCATGTGTCTCAATGTGTTTGTGTTTCAATGTGTCTCAATGTGTTTGTGTCTCCATGTGTTTGTGTCTCAATGTGTCTCAATGTGTTTGTGTCTCAATGTGTCTCCATGTGTTTGTGTCTCAATGTGTCTCCATGTGTTTGTGTCTCAATGTGTCTCAATGTGTTTGTGTTTCAATGTGTCTCAATGTGTTTGTGTTTCAATGTGTCTCAATGTGTTTGTGTCTCCATGTGTCTCAATGTGTTTGTGTCTCAATGTGTCTCAATGTGTTTGTGTTTCAATGTGTCTCAATGTGTTTGTGTTTCAATGTGTCTCAATGTGTTTGTGTCTCCATGTGTCTCAATGTGTTTGTGTTTCAATGTGTCTCAATGTGTTTGTGTCTCAATGTGTTTGTGTCTCAATGTGTTTGTGTCTCCATGTGTCTCAATGTGTTTGTGTCTCAATGTGTCTCCATGTGTTTGTGTCTCCATGTGTCTCAATGTGTTTGTGTCTCAATGTGTCTCCATGTGTTTGTGTCTCAATGTGTTTGTGTCTCCATGTGTCTCCATGTGTTTGTGTTTCAATGTGTCTCAATGTGTTTGTGTCTCAATGTGTCTCCATGTGTTTGTGTCTCCATGTGTCTCAATGTGTTTGTGTCTCAATGTGTCTCAATGTGTTTGTGTCTCAATGTGTCTCAATGTGTTTGTGTCTCAATGTGTCTCCATGTGTTTGTGTCTCCATGTGTCTCAATGTGTTTGTGTCTCAATGTGTCTCAATGTGTTTGTGTCTCAATGTGTCTCAATGTGTTTGTGTCTCAATGTGTCTCAAAATGTCTGTGTCTCAATGTGTCTCAATGTGTTTGTGTCTCAATGTGTTTGTGTTTCAATGTGTCTCCATGTGTTTGTGTCTCCATGTGTCTCAATGTGTTTGTGTTTCAATGTGTCTCAATGTGTTTGTGTCTCAATGTGTCTCAATGTGTTTGTGTCTCCATGTGTCTCAATGTGTTTGTGTCTCCATGTGTCTCAATGTGTTTGTGTTTCAATGTGTCTCAATGTGTTTGTGTCTCAATGTGTCTCAATGTGTTTGTGTCTCAATGTGTCTCAATGTGTCTCAATGTGTCTCCATGTGTTTGTGTCTCAATGTGTCTCCATGTGTTTGTGTCTCAATGTGTCTCAATGTGTCTCCATGTGTTTGTGTCTCAATGTGTCTCAATGTGTCTCCATGTGTTTGTGTCTCAATGTGTTTGTGTCTCAATGTGTCTCAATGTGTCTCCATGTGTTTGTCTCTTAATGTGTCTCAATGTGTTTGTGTTTCAATGTGTCTCAATGTGTTTGTGTTTCAATGTGTCTCAATGTGTTTGTGTCTCAATGTGTCTCAATGTGTTTGTGTTTCAATGTGTCTCAATGTGTTTGTGTTTCAATGTGTCTCAATGTGTTTGTGTCTCCATGTGTCTCAATGTGTTTGTGTTTCAATGTGTCTCAATGTGTTTGTGTCTCCATGTGTCTCCATGTGTTTGTGTCTCAATGTGTCTCAATGTGTCTCCATGTGTTTGTGTCTCAATGTGTTTGTGTCTCAATGTGTCTCAATGTGTTTGTGTCTCAATGTGTCTCAATGTGTTTGTGTCTCCATGTGTCTCAATGTGTTTGTGTCTCCATGTGTCTCAATGTGTTTGTGTCTCAATGTGTTTGTGTCTCAATGTGTTTGTGTCTCAATGTGTTTGTGTCTCAATGTGTCTCCATGTGTTTGTGTCTCAATGTGTCTCAATGTGTTTGTGTCTCCATGTGTTTGTGTCTCAATGTGTTTGTGTCTCCATGTGTCTCAATGTGTTTGTGTCTCAATGTGTCTCAATGTGTTTGTGTCTCAATGTGTCTCAATGTGTCTCCATGTGTTTGTGTCTCAATGTGTCTCAATGTGTTTGTGTCTCAATGTGTCTCAATGTGTTTGTGTTTCAATGTGTTTGTGTCTCAATGTGTTTGTGTCTCAATGTGTCTCAATGTGTTGTGTCTCAATGTGTCTCAATGTGTTTGTGTCTCAATGTGTCTCTATGTGTCTGTGTCTCCATGTGTCTCAATGTGTTTGTGTCTCAATGTGTTTGTGTCTCAATGTGTTTGTGTCTCAATGTGTTTGTGTCTCAATGTGTCTCAATGTGTCTCAATATGTTTGTGTCTCAATGTGTTTGTGTCTCAATGTGTTTGTGTCTCAATGTGTCTCAATGTGTCTCAATGTGTTTGTGTCTCAATGTGTCTCAATGTGTTTGTGTCTCAATGTGTCTCAATGTGTCTGTGTCTCAA
This sequence comes from Cyclopterus lumpus, assembly GCF_009769545.1. Taxonomy (NCBI): domain Eukaryota; kingdom Metazoa; phylum Chordata; class Actinopteri; order Perciformes; family Cyclopteridae; genus Cyclopterus; species Cyclopterus lumpus. Next base: position 22,281,976 of record NC_046987.1, read on the forward strand.
TGTGTCTCAATGTGTTTGTGTCTCAATGTGTCTCAATGTGTTTGTGTCTCAATGTGTCTCCATGTGTCTCCATGTGTCTCAATGTGTCTGTATCTCAATGTGTCTCCATGTGTCTGTGTCTCCATGTGTCTCAATGTGTCTCCATGTGTCTGTGTCTCAATGTGTCTCAATGTGTTTGTGTCTCAATGTGTCTCCATGTGTCTCAATGTGTCTCAATGTGTCTGTGTCTCAATGTGTCTCCATGTGTCTCAATGTGTCTCAATGTGTCTGTGTCTCAATGTGTCTCAATGTGTCTCAATGTGTTTGTGTCTCAATGTGTCTCAATGTGTCTGTGTCTCCATGTGTCTCAATGTGTCTGTGTCTCAATGTGTCTCCATGTGTCTCCATGTGTCTCAATGTGTCTGTGTCTCAATGTGTCTCCATGTGTCTGTGTCTCCATGTGTCTCCATGTGTCTCAATGTGTCTCAATGTGTTTGTGTCTCAATGTGTCTCCATGTGTCTCAATGTGTCTGTGTCTCCATGTGTCTCAATGTGTCTCAATGTGTCTGTGTCTCCATGTGTCTCAATGTGTCTGTGTCTCAATGTGTCTCCATGTGTCTCCATGTGTCTCAATGTGTCTGTGTCTCAATGTGTCTCCATGTGTCTCCATGTGTCTCAATGTGTCTCAATGTGTTTGTGTCTCAATGTGTCTCAATGTGTTTGTGTCTCAATGTGTCTCAATGTGTTTGTGTTTCAATGTGTTTGTGTCTCAATGTGTCTCAATGTGTTTGTGTCTCAATGTGTCTCAATGTGTCTCAATGTGTTTGTGTCTCAATGTGTCTCAATGTGTCTGTGTCTCAATGTGTTTGTGTCTCAATGTGTCTCAATGTGTTTGTGTCTCAATGTGTCTCAATGTGTCTGTGTCTCAATGTGTCTCAATGTGTTTGTGTCTCAATGTGTTTGTGTCTCAATGTGTCTCCATGTGTCTCAATGTGTCTCAATGTGTCTGTGTCTCCATGTGTCTGTATCTCAATGTGTCTCCATGTGTCTCAATGTGTCTCAATGTGTCTGTGTCTCAATGTGTCTCAATGTGTTTGTGTCTCAATGTGTCTCCATGTGTCTCAATGTGTCTCAATGTGTCTGTGTCTCCATGTGTCTCAATGTGTCTGTGTCTCAATGTGTCTGTGTCTCAATGTGTTTGTGTCTCAATGTGTCTCCATGTGTCTCAATGTGTCTCAATGTGTCTCCATGTGTCTCCATGTGTCTGTGTCTCAATGTGTCTCCATGTGTCTCAATGTGTCTCAATGTGTCTGTGTCTCAATGTGTTTGTGTCTCAATGTGTCTGTGTGTCAATGTGTCTCAATGTGTCTCCATGTGTCTCCATGTGTCTGTGTCTCAATGTGTCTCCATGTGTCTCAATGTGTCTGTGTCTCAATGTGTCTCCATGTGTCTCAATGTGTCTGTGTCTCAATGTGTCTGTGTGTCAATGTGTCTCAATGTGTCTCCATGTGTCTCCATGTGTCTGTGTCTCAATGTGTCTCAATGTGTCTCCATGTGTCTCCATGTGTCTGTGTCTCAATGTGTTTGTGTCTCAATGTGTCTGTGTGTCAATGTGTCTCAATGTGTCTCCATGTGTCTCCATGTGTCTCAATGTGTCTGTGTCTCAATGTGTCTCCATGTGTCTCCATGTGTCTCAATGTGTCTGTGTCTCAATGTGTTTGTGTCTCAATGTGTCTGTGTGTCAATGTGTCTCAATGTGTCTCCATGTGTCTCCATGTGTCTGTGTCTCAATGTGTCTCCATGTGTCTCAATGTGTCTCAATGTGTCTCCATGTGTCTCCATGTGTCTGTGTCTCCATGTGTCTCAATGTGTCTGTGTCTCCATGTGTCTCAATGTGTCTCCATGTGTCTGTGTCTCCATGTGTCTCAATGTGTCTGTGTCTCCATGTGTCTCAATGTGTCTCAATGTGTCTCAATGTGTCTCCATGTGTCTCCATGTGTCTCAATGTGTCTGTGTCTCAATGTGTCTCAATGTGTCTCCATGTGTCTGTGTCTCTGGTTCTTCCTCTCAGGTGGTGATGGATGAGGCCTACCAGCGCATCGTTCACGTCTACCTCAAGCGTCTCGTCAGCACCAGGCTGCGCGCCCTGAGGAAGCGCTGGCACACCGACGTCGGACAAACAGTCACTCAGAACGTGGAGCTGCTCCACGACACCGTCTCAGACATGGTGAGCATTACCGGCTGCATGGAACCCCCTCGGAACCGCGTGCCCAGTAGTCTTTGTTCTAATGGGTTAGTCTTTGTGCTACTGGACTAGTCTTTGTTCTAATGGGCTAGTCTTTGTCCTACTGGACTAGTCCATGTTCTAATGGGTTAGTCTTTGTGCTACTGGACTAGTCTTTGTTCTAATGGGTTAGTCTTTGTCCTACTGGACTAGTCCATGTTCTAATGGGTTAGTCTTTGTGCTACTGGACTAGTCTTTGTTCTAATGGGTTAGTCTTTGTCCTACTGGACTAGTCCATGTTCTAATGGGTTAGTCTTTGTGCTAATGGGTTAGTCTTTGTGCTACTGGACTAGTCTTTGTTCTAATGGGCTAGTCTTTGTCCTACTGGACTAGTCCATGTTCTAATTAATTAGTCTTTGTGCTACTGGACTAGTCTTTGTTCTAATGAGTTAGTCTTTGTGCTACTGGGCTAGACTTTGTTCTAATGGGTTAGTCTTTGTTCTAATGAGTTAGTCTTTGTGCTACTGGGCTGCATGGACCCTCCTCTGACCCGTGTGCCGTGGCTTGTTTCAGGCTCCGGGTGTCGCTCAGCGGAACCGCATGCTGCTGATGGTCCAAGAGCTGCTGGAATGCCAAGACCTCGAGGCCACCAAGATGACGGCGGGAAGGATGCTAGACTGTGACGCGTCGAGGTAAATATGACTTATGTCCTTCACCCACATCTATGGAAGATATGTTTGAGCTTTTGTGCTACTGGGTTAGCCTTTGTGCTACTGGGTTAGTCGTTGTGCTACTGGGTTAGTCGTTATGCTACTGGGCTAGTCTTTGTTCTACTGGGTTAGTCTTTATGCTACTGGGCTAGTCTTTGTTCTACTGAGCTAGTCTTTGTGCTACTGGGCTAGTCTTTGTTCTACTGGGTTAGTCTTTATGCTACTGGGTTAGTCTTTGTTCTACTGGGTTAGCCTTTGTGCTACTGGGTTAGTCGTTATGCTACTGGGCTAGTCTTTGTGCTACTGGGTTAGTCGTTATGCTACTGGGCTAGTCTTTGTTCTACTGGGTTAGCCTTTGTGCTACTGTGTTAGTCGTTATGCTAATGGGCTAGTCGTTATGCTACTGGGCTAGTCTTTGTTCTACTGGGTTAGTCTTTGTTCTACTGGGTTAGCCTTTGTGCTACTGGGTTAGTCGTTATGCTACTGGGATAGTCTTTGTTCTACTGGGTTAGTCTTTGTTCTACTGGGTTAGCCTTTGTTCTACTGGGTTTGTCTTTGTGCTACTGGGTTAGTCTTTGTTCTACTGGGTTAGTCTTTGTTCTACTGGGTTAGTCTTTGTTCTACTGGGTTAGTCTTTGTTCTACTGGGCTCATGAATAAATTGCCTTCTGGATTTCACTGATAATACATTTGTCCTTGTTTTCTTTTCTTTTTTGTTACAAGTTGTTTGTGTTTTGTTGTTGTCAGTTGTTTACTATCCTAACAGTTATTTTTAAATGGCGGTTGCCGATGCTGCGTCTCACTAACTCCTCCTGGCGTTCCTTCTACAGCGATGACCTGGAGCTCCTGCCCGCGCTGCTGGAATGGAAAGGTCTTTCTAAAAGTAACATCAGGACTGTGAAGTCTACCCTGGAGGGCCTCCCTGGCTTCAAACCCAGACCTCCATCTTGCTTCTTCTGCTTCGCTTAAAAAAAGGACAGATCTCAAATATGACGTAAAGAATGAGAATCAGTCGTGTTACAGATGGTTTGTTATGGATACGACGCAAACGGAAGTCTATCTCCAGGAAGTCACGGATTTCCTTTCACGTGTTGTTGTCGTTTCAGGAAAGTTGATTTTTTAAAAGTCTTGTTTCTTGCTGTATGCAGTGTAAATGCTAATATGCAAATCAATGAACTTTGGGTTTTATTGGTTGTTAAAGGTGTTTACGTTCTTAAATATGGACTGAGGTTGAAAAAAACTTATGTTTCAAGACATTTGCACATTGTTAACAGTAAAATTGTATTTTGTGCAAAAGACTGTACTTTAAGTTTTACATATTTCAGATCTGCGCATCTTTTGTTGCATTAAGTTTGCACGATTTGTCAGTCTGAAGTACACAAAAAGCTGGTGACGCCATCTTTCTAAACACAGAAACCAGGCTGTAAACCTCTTTCTGATGTAAAGTGGGATGACAAATCTAAGGTTAGCCTCTGAGCTACTATGTTAGCCTTTGTGCTACTGAGTTAGCCTCTGAGCTACTATATTAGTCTTTGTCCTACAGAGTAAGCCTTTGTGTTACTGAGTTAGCTTATGTGGTACTGAGTTAGCCTTTGTGCTAATATGTTAGCCTTTGTGCTACTGAGTTAGCTTTTGTGCTACTGAGTTAGTCTTTGTGGTACTGAGTTAGCCTTTGTGCTACTATGTTAGCCTTTGTGGTGCTACAATGTTACCCTTTGTGCTACTGAGTTAGCCTGTGTGCTACTAAGTTAGCATTTGTGGTACTGAGTTAGCCTGTCTGCTACTGAGTTAGCCTTTGTGTTTTCCTAACAATTCCTTGAAAGTTCCCGGGACAGAACTGTTAGCCTTTGTGTTACTGAGTTAGCTTATGTGGTACTGAGTTAGCCTTTGTGCTAATATGTTAGCCTTTGTGCTACTGAGTTAGCCTGTGTGCTACTAAGTTAGCATTTGTGGTACTGAATTAGCCTGTCTGCTACTGAGTTAGCCTTTGTGTTTTCCTAACAATTCCTTGAAAGTTCCCGGTACAGAACTGTTAGCCTTTGTGTTACTGAGTTAGCTTATGTGGTACTGAGTTAGCCTTTGTGCTAATATGTTAGCCTTTGTGCTACTGAGTTAGCCTGTGTGCTACTGAGTTAGCTTTTGTGCTACTGAGTTAGTCTTTGTGGTACTGAGTTAGCCTTTGTGCTACTATATTAGCATTTGTGGTACTGAGTTAGCCTGTCTGCTACTGAGTTAGCCTTTGTGTTTTCCTAACAATTCCTTGAAAGTTCCCGGTACAGAACTGTTAGCCTTTGTGTTACTGAGTTAGCTTATGTGGTACTGAGTTAGCCTTTGTGCTAATAAGTTAGCCTTTGTGCTACTGAGTTAGCCTGTGTGCTACTGAGTTAGCCTTTGTGATACCATGTTAGCCTTTGTGGTGCTACAATGTTACCCTTTGTGCTACTGAGTTAGCCTTTGTGTTTTCCTAACAATTCCTTGAAAGTTCCCGGTACAGAACTGTTAGCCTTTGTGTTACTGAGTTAGCTTATGTGGTACTGAGTTAGCCTTTGTGCTAATAAGTTAGCCTTTGTGCTACTGAGTTACCCTTTGTGCTACTGAGTTAGCCTGTGTGCTACTGAGTTAGCCTTTGTGTTTTCCTAACAATTCCTTGAAAGTTCCCGGTACAGAACTGCATCTCATTTTTGTTGTTGTTGTTGAGCTCCGAACAAAGAACAAAGAATTTAAAGGCAGAGGGAACAAAATGACTCAAACCCTGAAAACGTTTCAAGCTCTTTATGTGCTGAAGAAGTTGAAATGCACTGATGAAGATACTCTGTGTCTCTGTTATAATATTATTTATTTATATGAATACGTCACTGTTAAAAGAAAAGATTCTTCTGTTTTCTTAAACATTTGTTCTGAGTAGAGTAAAGGTATATTTTTTTGTACTCTATTCTTATATAACTCTTTAATAATGCATTTGTGGCAGGGGTGTGTGGTTAGGCTCAGCTGTAGAGTGGGTGGAGCGGGGATGTGGTTCAGGGAACAGTGCCAATGATGTCTAATCAGTCTCAGCTGGGGCTGATCTGTCTGTCTCTTCCCAATAAAGAGCAGGAGGGACTGAGAGGAGTCACTCAGCTGTATGGTGCTTGTTGCCAATAAAAGGGGTTTTGAACTACACCAAGCTGTGTTGCTGCAGCTGTTGAATCCGAGACTCACCGGGTAACGGGGTAACGGTTACAGCATTCCATTTACACTACAGATACGTTTTGTGTGAGCATTGGTTTACTGGTTTTACTGGTTTGGTTTACTGGTTTTACTGGTTTGGTTTACTGGTTTTACTGGTTTGGTTTACTGGTTTCATTCCCGGTACAAAGTTATATTTTCTGCTTCAATGTAACAGTTCATGCTTTTGTATTTTATTAATGTTGTTTATTGTCTTCTTCTGTGGTGGTTATTTATTTACACAAGCTTATGAATGGGGTTAAAGGAACACACACACACACACAAAACACACACAGCAAAAGCAATTAATAAAATGATTCAATGAATAATCTTTTCCTGTGTGTTCATTGCAGCGTCACCAGATGGCGTCAAACGGACAAAAAGGGACCAAACTGATCTCAGAACAGTGGTTCTCGATCTGGGGGTTGGAGCCTCTTACAGGTTGCTCAACGGCGCCTCGATTATCAATCACCTTTACCCAGCATGCACCTGTGAAAACAACAA
>NC_046987.1:22308031-22313031 GCF_009769545.1 Cyclopterus lumpus
CACTTATTAAAGAAAACAACAATATAAACGTTCCTTTACAGTCACATGTTGGTTTAAATGTTTTATTAATAAACAGCTTTTACACTTTATATGTTATATTTAATCCCTTTGGCCTCCACAAATACAGAAGCATTTCATATTTATAATCTTATAGTACTCTTCCCTTAGTGGACATGAACCATGAACACATGAACTATGAAGACATGAAGACTATGAACTATGAAGACATGAACTATGAAGACATGAACCATGAAGGCATTAACCATGAACCATGAACACATGAACTATGAAGACATGAACTATGAAGACATGAACTATGAAGACATGAACCATGAAGGCATTAACCATGAACCATGAACACATGAACTATGAAGACATGAACTATGAAGACATGAACCATGAAGGCATTAACCATGAACCATGAACACATGAACTATGAAGACATGAACTATGAAGACATGAACTATGAAGACATGAACCATGAAGGCATTAACCATGAACCATGAACACATGAACTATGAAGACATGAACTATGAAGACATGAACTATGAAGACATGAACCATGAAGGCATTAACCATGAACCATGAACACATGAACTATGAAGACATGAACTATGAAGACATGAACCATGAAGGCATTAACCATGGACCATGAACACATGAACTATGAAGACATAAACTATGAAGACATGAACCATAAACCATGAACACATGAACTATGAAGACATGAACTATGAACTATGAAGACATGAACTATGAAGACATGAACTATGAACTATGAAGACATGAACCATGAAGAACCATGAAGACATGACCCATGAAGACATGACCCATGAAGAACCATGAAGACATGACCCATGAAGAACCATGAAGACATGAACCATGAAGAACCATGAAGACATGAACCATGAAGAACCATGAAGACATGAACCATGAAGACATGAACCATGAAGAACCATGAAGAACCATGAAGACATGACCCATGAAGAACCATGAACCATGAAGACATGGACCATGAAGAACCATGAAGACATGAACCATGAAGAACCATGAACCATGAAGACATGAACCATGAAGAACCATGAAGACATGAACCATGAAGACATGAACCATGAAGAACCATGAAGACATGAAGAACCATGAAGACATGAACCATGAAGAACCATGAAGACATGACCCATGAAGAACCATGAAGACATGAACCATGAAGAACCATGAAGACATGACCCATGAAGAACCATGAAGACATGAAGAACCATGAAGACATGACCCATGAAGAACCATGAAGACATGACCCATGAAGAACCATGAAGACATGACCCATGAAGAACCATGAAGACATGAAGAACCATGAAGACCATGAATCCATCCTGCAGTTCCTCTCAATGATCTTATTGCGTCACAGTGCACGGCCTTTGTGCACGTTCAAGAGTCTTATCTACATTTGACCTCAGGAGAACAGACGTCCCTCCAGAGATGAGAACCTTTGAGAACCGCCGGTCCTGAAGAACACAACCTGGTTCTGTGCAGAGAGCTTGAGAGTGAGGACTTTGAGTCTGAATGGATGGAAGCAGATTCCTGGCCTGGTCCCTAGTGGCCGGGCAGCAGCCGGCGGAGGCAGGAGGAAGGCAGGTTGGAGAGGAAGTCCGTGTTGACGGTGACCGGCATGTCTGCGAAGAGGACCCGGCTCAGGTCGCTGGCGACGCCCACTTTCTTCTTCAGCTGCGCGTGGCTCTGCAGGATCAGCTGGCGCTCGCGGCCTCTCAGCAGGCCTCTGAAGGACAGGACGGCCACCAGGTGCTTCCTGCTGCAGGGGAGCAGACATTTATATAAATATATATAAATAAATATATATATATATATACAAATATATATATATATAAATATATATTATATATATATTTATATATAAATATAAATATATACATATTTATATATATATATATATATATATATATATATATATATGTATATATATATATATATATGTATATATATATAGAGAGAGAGAGAGAGAGAGAGAGAGAGAGAGAGAGAGAGTTATTATTAGTCACATGTACCCTGGAGAGAAACAGTCTGTGAGGGGTTGTGGGAGGAGCTTCTTTGTGAGTGGCGCTTGTGTTGTCCACAAAGAACTAAACGTTTGAGGGAATGTGTCCATGTTTAATCTCATAATATGAACAATAAGAGAGCTTTTATTCAACCAGCACCAACACTTCCTCAAGTAGTCTATGTGGCCTGTTTGGTTGACTCCTCCCCCTCTCATGTCCACGCGGTTAATCGTCTCAGAAACACTTGATTTATTATTATCACAGCAGGTGTTATATGTAAACCACATTGGGGTCAAAGGTGACAGAGTTGGTGCTTCCTGCAGAACGCTGAATACTGAACGTACTTCTGGCTTCATTTCCTTCTTCACTTCCTCTTTCCTTCTGGTCACTTTCAGTTTCCTGAAGTGTCGCCTGACAGAAAGAGGGAACTTTGGTGCTTTTGAAGCATTTTCAAATAGATGAAATCAGGAAGTTGGTTAAATGTCTTCACTCCGGGTTTTTATTCGTGTTGAAGTCGCACGACCTCGTTTGTGTTCATGAGAAACTGAGCCGGGTGACCTTGGCTTCTCCCGTGAAGGTCATCCTCAAAGCTTCTGGACTACTTTCATAAAAAATAAAATCACTCATCACCGTTAGAAACAAGAATATAAAGTCTTCAATCTACACTTTTACTTTACTTCATTTCTATATATATTTATTGATTATTCTATACTGTACTCTTTACTCCACTACATTCATCTGACTGTAGTTACTTTGATTTATTCTGTAACTGTTTATCTTTACTATGTGGAGAGGGGGCGGGCCTGGAGTCAAGCCCAGCTGTGATTGGACGAGAGTGTCCCGCCCATAACGCGGCAAATAACAAATTTTATTCTCTAGACTTAGATAAATAACAACTGTGGGGGTCTACAGCCAGGTAGGTGGACCAGAAGGAGTCTGTGAGGTGGACTGGTTGGTCAGGTGGACCAGAAGGAGTCTGTGAGGTGGACTGGTTGGTCAGGTGGACCAGAAGGAGTCAGTGAGGTGGACTGGTTGGTCAGGTGGACCAGAAGGAGTCTGTGAGGTGGACTGGTTGGTCAGGTGGACCAGAAGGAGTCAGTGAGGTGGACTGGTTGGTCAGGTGGACCAGAAGGAGTCAGTGAGGTGGACTGGTTGGTCAGGTGGACCAGAAGGAGTCAGTGAGGTGGACTGGTTGGTCAGGTGGACCAGAAGGAGTCTGTGAGGTGGACTGGTTGGTCAGGTGGACCAGAAGGAGTCAGTGAGGTGGACTGGTTGGTCAGGTGGACCAGAAGGAGTCAGTGAGGTGGACTGGTTGGTCAGGTGGACCAGAAGGAGTCAGTGAGGTGGACTGGTTGGTCAGGTGGACCAGAAGGAGTCAGTGAGGTGGACTGGTTGGTCAGGTGGACCAGAAGGAGTCAGTGAGGTGGACTGGTTGGTCAGGTGGACCAGAAGGAGTCAGTGAGGTGGACTGGTTGGTCAGGTGGACCAGAAGGAGTCAGTGAGGTGGACTGGTTGGTCTACCTGAAGTCGGGGTAATGCTCCACCAGCGGCTGCAGGTGGTTCTTGATGTCCTCCTGGTTCTTCTGCCCCAGGACGTCGCTCAGGTCGCCTCCCACCGCGTAGAGCCACTCGTGAGTCGACTTCTGCCTCGGAAACAATCACAAAACGTGCAAAAATACGACTTTGAGTGAGTTTCGAGTTCTTTGTATTCGTCGCGTTGTGAGTTCCAACTGAGCAACCTGACACAGATCCTTTAATGTTGCATCATGGGAAATGTAGGACCCGGCCTTTCTGGAGCTTGACCCCCATTCTGGAGAGTAAAAGTCTGAATGTTTCTGAATCTGCTTATTTATGGAGGTGAAATATCCTTTTAGTGGTGGAAGAAGTACTAAATACTTTACTTCCGTAAAAGTACAACAGTACTCAAGTATTTCATTCAAGTATTTAAATGTACTTAAAGTATCAAAAGTCCTATTCTGCAGTAAAATGAATACTTTGATATTTTACTTTATTAGTTTTTGATTGATGCATTAATGTGCATCAGTATTTTAGGCTCCAAACCTGAGGAATTGGAAGAGGAAGTAGGAGAGGAAATAGGAGAGGAAGAGGAAGTAGGAGAGGAAGTAGACGCGTTGGTTACCATGTTCTGAAACTGGTCGCTCAGTTCTCTCCACTGAAGGCGCATCTTCCTCGCCGCCTTCTCGTGTTTCCTGTTCTTACATGAATAGTTGTTCTTCATCAGCTGGCCGATGAACTCCTTCACCACGTGGTAGTGGAGACGGCCCACTAGGTGCTGTAGACGGGAAACACACACAAACATACACACACACACACACACACACACACACACAGAATAACAGGATGGCAGAAAGAGAAAAAGGGAGATGAGGGTGTTTCTCTTCATGTGTCCGTCATATGACCAGCAGCCATGCATCATGTGAACTATAACATGAACTATCACATGAACTATAACGTGAACTATCACATGAACTATAACATGAACTATAACATGAACTATAACATGAACTATCACATGAACTATAACATGAACTATCACATGAACTATAACATGAACTATCACATGAACTATAACATGAACTATAACATGAACAATCACATAAACAATCACATAAACTAACACATAAACAATCACATAAACAATCACATAAACTAACACATGAACTATCACATAAACTATCACATGAACTATCACATAAACTAACACATGAACTATCACATGAACTATCACATAAACTAACACATGAACTATCACATGAACTATCACATAAACTATCACATAAACTAACACATGAACTATCACATGAACTATCACATAAACTATAACATGAACTATCACATGAACTATAACATGAACTATAACATAAACTATCACATGAACTATAACATGAACTATCACATGAACTATAACATGAACTATAACATAAACTA
>NC_046987.1:22320531-22340531 GCF_009769545.1 Cyclopterus lumpus
TTGTATTAGTACTTTAACTGAAGTAGCAGTAACGTCTTCACCGTAAACCAGAAGCCATTTAAATATGGAGTCCGGGTTGGCTCCCATGAGTCATCAAAGCTCTGCTCAACGTTCTGTCTCTCAAGACACAGAACTTAGAAATCACGAGTTTAAGGTCATTCTACCAAAATATAACCAGATTGTTAGATCGTATTTATCCAGATTTCTGCACTCTTGAGAAAATCACGGTTCTGTCGCTTTTTTTAAGGGTTTTCTGTAAGACTAAGGGTTCTATCAAGAACCCCCCCCCCTCCCCCAAAAGCTGTGACTGTGAACCAAATCATGATGAACGCTGGCTGAGTTCTAGGTGAAACCCTTCGAATATAAAAGGGTTCTTCATTGAACCTCCCAGGTTGATTCTTGTTAGCACCCTTATAAGATGGAAAGGTTCTGGGTGGAACCGTTACGCCGTAGAACAATCGACTCTCTCACAGGGGGTTCCAGGTGGAACCATGCACAGATGAATTCAGGTAGAACCCTCTGAAAGGGTTCCAAGAGGAACCTTGCACGGATGATTTCAGGTAGAACCCTCAGAAAGGGTTCCAGGTGGAACCTTGCACAGATGATTTTAGGTAGAACCCTCTGAAAGGGTTCCAAGAGGAACCTTGCACAGATGATTCCAAGTAGAACCCTTTCCAGGTGGAACCTTGCACAGATGATTCCAAGTAGAACCCCTCTGAAAGGGTTCCAGGTGGAACCTTGCACAGATGATTCCAAGTAGAACCATCTGAAAGGGTTCCAGGTGGAACCTTGCACAGATGATTCTAAGTAGAACCATCTGAAAGGGTTCCAGGTGGAACCTCGCACAGATGATTCCAAGTAGAACCCTCTGAAAGGGTTCCAGGTGGAACCTCGCACAGATGATTCCAAGTAGAACCCTCTGAAAGGGTTCCAGGTGGAACCTTGCACAGATGATTCAAAGTAGAAACCTCTGAAAGGGTTCCAGGTGGAACCTTGCACATATGATTCAAAGTAGAACCATCTGAAAGGGTTCCAGGTGGAACCTTGCACATATGATTCAAAGTAGAAACCTCTGAAAGGGTTCCAGGTGGAACCTCGCACAGATGATTCCAAGTAGAACCCCTCTGAAAGGGTTCCAGGTGGAACCTTGCACAGATGATTCCAAGTAGAACCATCTGAAAGGGTTCCAGGTGGAACCTTGCACAGATGATTCTAAGTAGAACCATCTGAAAGGGTTCCAGGTGGAACCTCGCACAGATGATTCCAAGTAGAACCCTCTGAAAGGGTTCCAGGTGGAACCTCGCACAGATGATTCCAAGTAGAACCCTCTGAAAGGGTTCCAGGTGGAACCTTGCACAGATGATTCCAAGTAGAACCCTCTGAAAGGGTTCCAGGTGGAACCTTGCACAGATGATTCCTAGTAGAACCATCTGAAAGGGTTCCAGGTGGAACCTCGCACATATGATTCAAAGTAGAACCATCTGAAAGGGTTCCAGGTGGAACCTTGCACATATGATTCAAAGTAGAAACCTCTGAAAGGGTTCCAGGTGGAACCTTGCACAGAGTACTATATTTCCCACTGATGTGCGGTAAAGTTGTATTCTGTACAAATTAAATACACATACATATATTCAAATGTATTTGTTCCCATTTAAGCTTTTATTGTGAGAATAAAACAAGCTTGACTTTAGTTCTCCTTTTAGGTTCTCCTCTGAAGTACCGTGTGGTGGTGTAGAGTTCTAAAAGAGGAGCTTGCGTGATGAACAAGGTATTTCACCCGGGGTGCGCCTGGTATGTCTGGGCACGCTGGGCCGCCCCTAAGCATCATGGGTAAATTCAGGAAGTCACGTGACTTACTGTAAAGCAGAGAAGCTGTTGATGTACGATATCTGATACTCGGTCCAGAGAGGCTTCGGCCTGAGAGAGCTGCAGTGACACTGGAACTCCTCCTCGAATCTGAGAGGGGGGGGGAGAGAGAGAGAGAGAGAGAGGGGGGGGGGGGGGGGGGAGGAGAGAGAGAGAGAGGGGGGGGGGGGGGGAGAGAGAGAGAGAGAGAGAGGGGGAGGGGGGGGAGAGAGAGAGAGAGAGGGGGGGGGGGGGGAGAGAGAGAGAGAGAGAGAGAGGGGGGGGGGGGGGGAGAGAGAGAGAGAGAGAGGGGGGGGGGGGAGAGAGAGAGAGAGAGAGAGAGGGGGGGGGGGGGAGAGAGAGAGAGAGAGGGGGGGGGGGGGGAGAGAGAGAGAGAGAGAGGGGGGGGGGGAGAGAGAGAGAGAGAGAGAGAGGGGGGGGGGGAGAGAGAGAGAGAGAGGGGGGGGGGGAGAGAGAGAGAGAGAGGGGGGGGGGGGAGAGAGAGAGAGAGAGAGAGGGGGGGGGGGAGAGAGAGAGAGGGGGGGGGGGAGAGAGAGAGAGAGAGAGAGGGGGGGGGGGAGAGAGAGAGAGGGGGGGGGGGAGAGAGAGAGAGAGAGAGAGGGGGGGGGGGAGAGAGAGAGAGAGAGAGAGGGGGGGGGGGGGAGAGAGAGAGAGAGAGAGAGAGGGGGGGGGGAGTCATTTAAATGAGTTCCATCTTCACCAGCTGCAACATTAAAGAACTTCACAGTAATATCATTAATTATTATTATATATGTCAGCAGAGCTAAGTATATTTTGATGCCAATACTTTTGTACTTGTACACTGTGGTATTCGTGGTATTCGTGGTATTCGTGGTATTCGTGGTATTTGCTACTTTTACTTGAATATAATATCTGAGTACTTCTTGCAACACTTTCTGCATAAAACGTTTGAAAACTGCTTTTTTATTTTCTTTTTTCTACTTTTTCTGTTTTGTATTTTTTTCTGCTGCAGAGATAAAAAAAAACAAGAAAATACATAAAGTATGTAATCTCTGTGTTTTTAAGACGCTCTCATTATGAACTCAGTGGGGTTCAAAACAATATTCGAGGCGGAGGAAATATTCCGAAATTTCGACAGTGGGGATATTGCGCAACAACGAGGGCAGGATCCTGTTTTCTGTCAGTCTGCTTGTGGGCGTTCCCCCCCCCCGTTTGACCTTTGACCTCCTCACTAATACACTATTATTATGTGTAATAAGCACCTGGCCTCTAGAGGTCGTTACCGTCCAATAGTAAACAAATGATCAGTCAATCCATCCCATAATTGTTAAGATGTTTCAGTCCGGCTTATGTGTCAATCTTATAAAAGGAAAATATCCTGTAAAATAACTCTAATATCTTTCCAAAGATATTTTAGATGATACGGAAAGAGGAGCAGTTAGTCTCTTGAAGGACCATGAGCTTATATATATATATATATATATATATATATATATATATATATATATATATATATATATATATATATATACTTTATTAATCCCCAAGGGGAAATTTAAAACTAAAAGATTTTAGTTAAAATGTTTTATAATTTTAACTAAAATTAAAGTTAAAACTCCTCCTCCTTCTAAAAGTTAAAAATGTGAATATTAACTATATATATATATATATTTATGCACCTCTTGGGAAACTCCCTGAGCTCCAGCAGGCAGCAGCCGGTGACTCTCTGCTTCAGCTCGGCGTCGATGAGTCCGGAGAACTTCACGGTTCCGTTCACCATCTGCAGGAAAACGGGCGCGTTGAGCTCTCTGCTGCCACCACGTGGTCAAATCAGGGCACTGCATGTTCTAGACTTCTGTCATTTAGACTCATCAATATTTATTTTTCAAAATGTCAAAAGTACAAGAAAAACAGTAACAAACAATAATGAAGCAAAATTACATTAATTTCTCTCTCTCTCTCTCTTTATATATATATATATATATATATATCACAGCTATTGAAGGAACAAGTTTGCCCCCCATGAAAGTCCCCCCATTTTTTATTATACATAAATATATTTATATAATATTATTATTATTATTATAATAAGGAATACTCGCACCGTCCAGATGTCCATGTGAAAAGCAGCGTTGAGGAGGTCGTCCTCCTCTTCTGGAGACCTGCTGTCCCTCCAGAAGTCCTCGTGCTCGAGTCCAATGACTCGCTCCAGAGAAGACCTCATGTCCTCCTGCAGATGTCAACGTTTGTTATCATCACGAGGGCTGGTTGTATTACTGGGAGTACAGGCTGTGATGATCAAGGAGCCCCGGCAGGAGGCTCAAGGTCACGTCAGGAGGTCACACCAGGAGGCTCAAGGTCACTGTGGGGGCTCAAGGTCACATCAGGAGGTCACACCAGGAGGCTCAAGGTCACTGTGGGGGCTCAAGGTCACATCAGGAGGTCACACCAGGAGGCTCAAGGTCACTGTGGGGGCTCAAGGTCACATCAGGAGGTCACACCAGGAGGCTCAAGGTCACAACTGGAGGCTCAAGGTCACGTCAGGGGGCTCAAGGTCACACCGGGAGGCTCAATGTCCAGTCAGGAGACCTAAGGTCACGTCAGGAGACCCAAGGTCACGTCAGGAGGCTCAAGGTCACGTCAGGAGGCTCAATGTCCAGTCAGGAGACCCAAGGTCACGTCAGGAGACCCAAGGTCACGTCAGGAGGCTCAAGGTCACGTCAGGAGACCCAAGGTCACGTCAGGAGACCCAAGGTCACGTCAGGAGGCTCAAGGTCACGTCAGGAGACCCAAGGTCACGTCAGGAGACCCAAGGTCACATCAGGAGGCTCAAGGTCACGTCAGGAGGCTCAATGTCCAGTCAGGAGACCCAAGGTCACGTCAGGAGACCCAAGGTCACGTCAGGAGACCCAAGGTCACGTCAGGAGGCTCAAGGTCACGTCAGGAGACCCAAGGTCACGTCAGGAGACCCAAGGTCACATCAGGAGGCTCAAGGTCACGTCAGGAGGCTCAATGTCCAGTCAGGAGACCCAAGGTCACGTCAGGAGGCTCAAGGTCACGTCAGGAGACCCAAGGTCACATCAGGAGGCTCAAGGTCACATACGTTGGTTCAGTCTTCATAAAAAGACGTAATCCACCAAATGAAGAGGCCTTTGTGCTTTTATTTTGTAGGTCTAGGTTGTGTGTCTGCTTTGTAACGGAAGATAAAGATGATCTTTCTAGTTGACTTCCTTGTTAAACCACGTTTGACTGACAGGTGTGTAACCCTCCCTCCACCAGCCTTTCAGCTTTATGCCCCGCCCCCCTGCACACCTGTGGGCCCTAGAGGGCCCGTTTCCGGGAACCTCCAGACCCCCAGCAGGCTTCCTCACCTTCACTGTGCAGCAGAACTTGTCTCTGAGCTGCGTGAGCAGGCCGTCCTCCAGCTGCAGGGCGGCGCTCTCCCCCCTCATGTCAGGCTGCAGACACGGACTTCCCATGATCCTCTCGCTGTGCGAGGACGAGGACATTGAAGCAGGAGAAAGAAAGCACGACGGAGAAGAAGCTTCAAAAAATGCACATAAATACTTTAAAGTCCTAGTGATTATCAGAGTGCATCATTCTTATACATTTAACAGAGTTCATGAGTGTGATTAAAGTCTGCTACTTTACATAATCCGAGAGACACGACCTGATTTCAGTTTTTTTCTGTTTTGGCCTCGAGAGAAAGTTGTGCTTCTTTTTTCATCGGTTTATTTTTGGTAATAATGCACTAATGTACTAATGCACTAATGTACTAATGTACTAATGTACTAATGTACTAATGTACTAATGCACTAATGTACTAATGTACTAATGTACTAATGTACTAATGCACTAATGTACTAATGTACTAATGCACTAATGTACTAATGCACTAATGTACTAATGTACTAATGCACTAATGTACTAATGTACTAATGTACTAATGTACTAATGCACTAATGCAATAATGCACTAATGTACTAATGCACTAATGTACTAATGCACTAATGTACTAATGTACTAATGTACTAATGTACTAATGCACTAATGTACTAATGTACTAATGTACTAATGTACTAATGCAATAATGCACTAATGTACTAATGCACTAATGTACTAATGCACTAATGTACTAATGCACTAATGCACTAATGTACTAATGCACTAATGCACTAATGTACTAATGTACTAATGCACTAATGTACTAATGCACTAATGTACTAATGCACTAATGTACTAATGTACTAATGCAATAATGTACTAATGTACTAATGTACTAATGTACTAATGCACTAATGTACTAATGTACTAATGCACTAATGTACTAATGCAATAATGCACTAATGTACTAATGCACTAATGTACTAATGCAATAATGTACTAATGTACTAATGCACTAATGTACTAATGTACTAATGTACTAATGCACTAATGTACTAATGTACTAATGTACTAATGCACTAATGTACTAATGTACTAATGCACTAATGTACTAATGTACTAATGCACTAATGTACTAATGCACTAATGCACTAATGTACTAATGCACTAATGCACTAATGTACTAATGCACTAATGTACTAATGTACTAATGTACTAATGTACTAATGTACTAATGCACTAATGTACTAATGTACTAATGTACTAATGTACTAATGTACTAATGCACTAATGTACTAATGTACTAATGTACTAATGCACTAATGTACTAATGTACTAATGCAATAATGTACTAATGCAATAATGTACTAATGTACTAATGCACCTCGATGGACTGGCGGCCTGTCCAGGGTGTCCCCTGCCTTCGCCCTATGTCAGCTGGGATAGGCTCCAGCGCCCCCGCGACCCTAATGAGGATAAGCGGTATTGAAAATGGATGGATGGATGTACTAATGCACTAATGCACTAATGCAATAATGTACTAATGCAATAATGCAATAATGCACTAATGCACTAATGCACTAATGCATTAATGCACTAATACAATAATGCAATAATGCAATAATGCACTAATACAATAATGATATAATGCAGATGCAATAATGCAATAATACAATAATGCACTAATGCAATAATGTTATAATGTACTAATGCAATAATGCAATAATGCACTAATACAATAATGATATAATGCAGATGCAATAATGCAATAATACAATAATGCACTAATGCAATAATGTTATAATGTACTAATGCAATAATGCAATAATACAATAATGTACTAATGCAATAACGTTATAATGTACTAATGCAATAATGATATAATGCAGATGCAATAATGCAATAATACAATAATGCACTAATGCAATAATGTTATAATGTACTAATGCAATAATGCAATAATGCACTAATACAATAATGATATAATGCAGATGCAATAATGCAATAATACAATAATGCACTAATGCAATAATGTTATAATGTACTAATGCAATAATGCAATAATACAATAATGTACTAATGCAATAACGTTATAATGCACTAATGCAATAATGATATAATGCAGATGCAATAATGCAATAATACAATAATGCACTAATGCAATAATGTTATAATGTACTAATGCAATAATACAATAATGTACTAATGCAATAATGTTATAATGTACTAATGCAATAATGCAGATGCAATAATGCACTAATACAATAATGCACTAATGCAATAATGTTCTAATGTACTAATACAATAATACAATAATGCACTAATGCACTAATGCAATAATGTTCTAATGTACTAATACAATAATGCACTAATGCAATAATGTTATAATGTACTAATGCAATAATGCACTAATGCACTAATGCACTAATGCACTAATGCAATAATGTTCTAATGTACTAATACAATAATGCAATAATGCACTAATGCAATAATGTTCTAATGTACTAATACACAAATACAATAATGCACTAATGCAATAATGTTCTAATGTACTAATACAATAATACAATAATGCACTAATGCACTAATGCAATAATGTTCTAATGTACTAATACAATAATGCAATAATGCACTAATGCAATAATGTTCTAATGTACTAATACACAAATACAATAATGCACTAATGCAATAATGTACTAATGTACTAATACACAAATACAATAATGCACTAATGCAATAATGTTCTAATGTACTAATACAATAATGCACTAATGTACTAATGCAATAATGTACTATTGCAAAGACAGCTCAACTAAGTCAAATGAAATTATCGAAGAAGTTATGCAGCTAAAGTTTCATAAAAATAAAACAAGGCTCAGTAATTTCCTAAAACCAGCCGGTCTGAACCGAAGTTACTGTCAAAACAAACGGGATGAAATAGTACATTTTGTTGGGGACTATTTTCAGTGGCGGATGACTCTACAGTTGGCGCTACTTTGTTCTTAGATCCCTCCGCTGTCGGTCTCTGTCTCCTCGTGGATTTGTTTGCTGTACCGATGGAGTGCACCAACCTCTTGTAGCGGTTGACGATCCAGTCCAGCAGGGCGTGCAGGTCCTTCAGCTCTGTGGTCTTCAGCCCCAGCGTCTTCACGTGGCGCCCGGCGGCGCGGTGGTAGCTCCTCACGTAGGTGCTGAAGACCTGGAAGCTGGGCGGGTACGACCAGCGCAACTCCCGCTTCACGCTCTGCAGGTCCTCCACGATGGCCTTTCCCAGCAGCCCCAGGTGAACCGCCAACCAGGAGACGCTGTCCTCCCGCCGCTCCAGGTGAACGCTCGCCACCTTCAGCCGCACCCCCTCGCCGACCGCCTCCCTCCACGCCTCCATCCAGCTGCCCGCGAGCCCACCGGGTTCCGCCGCTCTCCTCTCCTCCTCCTGGATGATGCGAGCCACCGGAACCAGCAGCGCCTTGTTTCTGGAGGGAAGGGAGTTGGAGTCGCGCACAATGGCGTTGAGCTTGTTCCTCAGCTCTCCGTAGAGGAGGTTGAGGTCTTTCTCCTTCTTGGACAGCTCCATGGGCGAGTACTTGCCACACCGCGCCCGCTCCTGCTGGAACTCCAGCCGCAGGGCCAGCAGGTTCAGGTGCGCCTCCTCCAGCACCTCCATCTCGATCAGCTTATTGATCTGCATCACTGGGAGCACGATGGAGATAAAGGTTGAAGTAAATACAGATAGAGGATCCCTCTCTGGTCCTGTTGAACTCAATAAACCATAAGAATGACCTTCCTCTGACCTCCAGAGGCAGGCTGGTGGTGGTCACGGAGACGCCGGCTGTGTCATCTACAGACAAACCGTGTGTTCAGAGGAGGAGATGCTATCAGCTCGTGTTGCCTCAACAAGCTGTTTGGAACAACTTGTCTTCACACGCCTCAAAGGCTGGCTCACTCATAACTCCTTTAAGATAAAATAAGTCTCATTTATCCCGTTGAATGATCACTGCTTAACAAAAACATTCATGTTCACTAAGTAGTATTAAACAAAATATTATGATATATATTAATATAGAACGTGAGTACAATGTGAAATATAAAATATATAATTATCAGCAGCATCTGCAGCTCCGCTCGGCTTTACGGAGCTTTTCTCTGTGTTTACTGTTCTGACTCACTCATCTCCAGAGGAAATGCTGCTATAAAGTTCACAACCAGAGGAGGTGGAGACCAAACAGAGCTAAAAGAGGAGGTGGAAACCAAACAGAGCTAAAAGAGGAGGTGGAGACCAAACACAGAGCTAACAGAGGAGGTGGAGACCAAACAGAGCTAAAAGAGGAGGTGGAAACCAAACAGAGCTAAAAGAGGAGGTGGAGACCAAACAGAGCTAAAAGAGGAGGTGGAAACCAAACAGAGCTAAAAGAGGAGGTGGAGACCAAACAGAGAACTAAAAGAGGAGGTGGAGACCAAACAGAGCTAAAAGAGGAGGTGGAAACCAAACAGAGCTAAAAGAGGAGGTGGAGACCAAACAGAGCTAAAAGAGGAGGTGGAGACCAAACAGAGAACTAAAAGAGGAGGTGGAGACCAAACAGAGATAAAAGAGGAGGTGGAGACCAAACACAGAGCTAACAGAGGAGGTGGAGACCAAACAGAGATAAAAGAGGAGGTGGAGACCAAACAGAGATAAAAGAGGAGGTGGAGACCAAACAGAGAACTAAAAGAGGAGGTGGAGACCAAACACAGAGCTAACAGAGGAGGTGGAGACCAAACAGAGAACTAAAAGAGGAGGTGGAGACCAAACAGAGAACTAAAAGAGGAGGTGGAGACCAAACACAGAGCTAACAGAGGAGGTGGAGACCAAACAGAGATAAAAGAGGAGGTGGAGACCAAACAGAGATAAAAGAGGAGGTGGAGACCAAACAGAGAACTAAAAGAGGAGGTGGAGACCAAACAGAGATAAAAGAGGAGGTGGAGACCAAACACAGAGCTAACAGAGGAGGTGGAGACCAAACACAGAGCTAAAAGAGGAGGTGGAGACCAAACAGAGATAAAAGAGGAAGTGGAGACCAAACAGAGCTAAAAGAGGAGGTGGAGACCAAACACAGAGCTAACAGAGGAGGTGGAGACCAAACAGAGAACTAACAGAGGAGGTGGAGACCAAACACAGAGCTAACAGAGGAGGTGGAGACCAAACACAGAGCTAAAAGAGGAGGTGGAGACCAAACAGAGCTAAAAGAGGAGGTGGAGACCAAACACAGAGCTAAAAAAGGAGGTGGAGACCAAACAGAGATAAAAGAGAAGGTGGAGACCAAACAGAGCTAAAAGAGCTAACAGAGGAGGTGGAGACCAAACACAGAGCTAAAAGAGCTAAAAGAGGAGGTGGAGACCAAACACAGAGCTAAAAGAGGAGGTGGAGACCAAACACAGAACTAAAAGAGGAGGTGGAGACCAAACACAGAACTAAAAGAGGAGGTGGAGACAAAACACAGAACTAAAAGAGGAGGTGGAGACCAAACACAGAGCTAAAAGAGGAGGTGGAGACAAAACACAGAACTAAAAGAGGAGGTGGAGACCAAACACAGAGCTAAAAGAGGAGGTGGAGACCAAACACAGAACTAAAAGAGGAGGTGGAGACCAAACACAGAACTAAAAGAGGAGGTGGAGACCAAACACAGAACTAAAAGAGGAGGTGGAGACCAAACAGAACTAAAAGAGGAGGTGGAGACCAAACACAGAACTAAAAGAGGAGGTGGAGACCAAACACAGAACTAAAAGAGGAGGTGGAGACCAAACACAGAACTAAAAGAGGAGGTGGAGACAAAACACAGAACTAAAAGAGGAGGTGGAGACCAAACACAGAGCTAAAAGAGGAGGTGGAGACAAAACACAGAACTAAAAGAGGAGGTGGAGACCAAACACAGAACTAAAAGAGGAGGTGGAGACCAAACAGAACTAAAAGAGGAGGTGGAGACCAAACACAGAACTAAAAGAGGAGGTGGAGACCAAACAGAACTAAAAGAGGAGGTGGAGACCAAACACAGAACTAAAAGAGGAGGTGGAGACCAAACACAGAACTAAAAGAGGAGGTGGAGACCAAACACAGAACTAAAAGAGGAGGTGGAGACCAAACACAGAGCTAAAAGAGGAGGTGGAGACCAAACACAGAACTAAAAGAGGAGGTGGAGACCAAACACAGAGCTAAAAGAGGAGGTGGAGACCAAACACAGAACTAAAAGAGGAGGTGGAGACCAAACAGAGAACTAAAAGAGGAGGTGGAGACCAAACAGAGAACTAAAAGAGGAGGTGGAGACCAAACAGAGAACTAAAAGAGGAGGTGGAGACCAAACACAGAGCTAAAAGAGGAGGTGGAGACCAAACAGAGATAAAAGAGGAGGTGGAGACCAAACAGAGATAAAAGAGGAGGTGGAGACCAAACAGAGAACTAAAAGAGGAGGTGGAGACCAAACAGAGATAAAAGAGGAGGTGGAGACCAAACACAGAGCTAACAGAGGAGGTGGAGACCAAACACAGAGCTAAAAGAGGAGGTGGAGACCAAACAGAGATAAAAGAGGAAGTGGAGACCAAACAGAGCTAAAAGAGGAGGTGGAGACCAAACACAGAGCTAACAGAGGAGGTGGAGACCAAACACAGAGCTAAAAGAGGAGGTGGAGACCAAACAGAGAACTAACAGAGGAGGTGGAGACCAAACACAGAGCTAACAGAGGAGGTGGAGACCAAACACAGAGCTAAAAGAGGAGGTGGAGACCAAACAGAGCTAAAAGAGGAGGTGGAGACCAAACACAGAGCTAAAAAAGGAGGTGGAGACCAAACAGAGATAAAAGAGAAGGTGGAGACCAAACAGAGCTAAAAGAGCTAACAGAGGAGGTGGAGACCAAACACAGAGCTAAAAGAGCTAAAAGAGGAGGTGGAGACCAAACACAGAGCTAAAAGAGGAGGTGGAGACCAAACACAGAACTAAAAGAGGAGGTGGAGACCAAACACAGAACTAAAAGAGGAGGTGGAGACAAAACACAGAACTAAAAGAGGAGGTGGAGACAAAACACAGAACTAAAAGAGGAGGTGGAGACCAAACACAGAGCTAAAAGAGGAGGTGGAGACCAAACACAGAACTAAAAGAGGAGGTGGAGACCAAACACAGAACTAAAAGAGGAGGTGGAGACCAAACACAGAACTAAAAGAGGAGGTGGAGACCAAACAGAACTAAAAGAGGAGGTGGAGACCAAACACAGAACTAAAAGAGGAGGTGGAGACCAAACACAGAACTAAAAGAGGAGGTGGAGACCAAACACAGAACTAAAAGAGGAGGTGGAGACAAAACACAGAACTAAAAGAGGAGGTGGAGACCAAACACAGAGCTAAAAGAGGAGGTGGAGACAAAACACAGAACTAAAAGAGGAGGTGGAGACCAAACACAGAACTAAAAGAGGAGGTGGAGACCAAACAGAACTAAAAGAGGAGGTGGAGACCAAACACAGAACTAAAAGAGGAGGTGGAGACCAAACACAGAACTAAAAGAGGAGGTGGAGACCAAACACAGAGCTAAAAGAGGAGGTGGAGACCAAACACAGAACTAAAAGAGGAGGTGGAGACCAAACACAGAACTAAAAGAGGAGGTGGAGACCAAACACAGAGCTAAAAGAGGAGGTGGAGACCAAACACAGAGCTAAAAGAGGAGGTGGAGACCAAACACAGAACTAAAAGAGGAGGTGGAGACCAAACACAGAGCTAAAAGGGAGATTAGTGGACGTACATTGATCAGGTGGCACAGCAATGATAAATAAATAAAGAGACGGTACCTGACAGGGGGGTGTGGGGTAGCACTGGCAGCATGTAAGCCTCCTCCATCTCCTCCTCCGTCTCCACCTCCACCTCCACCTCCTCCTCCTCCTCCTCCTTCTCCGCTTTCTGCTCCTTCCTCTCCTCCGCTGGGCCTTCGGAGACGGAGTCCGGCGCCTCCTGTCTGCAGGCTTTATCTTTCTTGTTGCTGAATTTCAGGCTCCGCCGTATGGACGCGCCCCTTTTCAAGAGCGAGTCACCGAACCGGGCCAAGTTTGGATCTGAAGATCAACGCAAACACACAATGTACTGGATGGTTTACCGACACATTGCTGCAGACCCCATTGCTGTAGACCCCATTGCTGTAGACCCCATTGCTGTAGACCCCATTGCTGTAGACCCCATTGCTGTAGACCCCATTGCTGTAGACCCCCTGCTGAAAAGGCCTCCGGTGTTCTTCAGAGGAGACGTGAACGGAGAACCGACTCTCAGACCTGAAACAGAGAGGAGGACCAGGACTAGACTGAGGTCTATAGAGGACCAGGACTAGCCTGAGGTCCATAGAGGACCAGGACTAGACTGAGATCTATAGAGGACCATGACTAAAATAATTTGTCTCTCTTCGTCACGTCCGTAGATACTAAATAAAAGTTTGAGTTTCTCTGCGTATAGACCTCAGTCTAGTCTTGGTCCTATATTAACCTCAGTCTAGTCCTGGTCCCCTATTGACCTCAGTATACCTCAGTGTAGTCCTGGTCCTCTATAGACCAGGCATGAGGCTGCAGGACTCGACGTGTCGGGTCCTCACAGGAACCTGAGACTAGGGTTAGACCAGGAATGCAGATCGGGTCTTCGATGAAAACAATCAGGCTCCAGAATCTAAAGACTGGAGAGCAGCTGGTCCTCATGTCTGCTGCAATAGAGGACTTTGAAGGAGAAGCTCCAGGACCTGGACTAGACCTCCTCTGGTGGACTTGTGTAACTTTTGCTGAATGAAATAAAAATGTTTCAAAATAAACTGACAAGATATTATTATTAGAGGATCAGGACTACACTGAGACTGGTTCAGGACCAGTTCTGTACACAGTGAGGTCATTGCAGGGCAAACCCCGATGATGTGGATTACATAATCCTACCCAGCGTCTCACTCCCAGCTAGCCCCAAAGGTTCCTGTTGTTTATTATTATCTCCAGCCTTCAAACACGGGACATTAAAGATGGCCGCTTTAAAATGAAAAAAACCTGAATCAAATATGAATGTGACATCACAGGATTATTGTTTATGTCCCATTGTTTCCATCACAGAGGACAAGACATTCACTCCCACGGTGAAAGGAACTCTGGGAAATGTAGGCAATCACCGATGCATGTAAACAGAGGAAAAGTCATATTCAGGTAGATATTTACACTATTTCCACGTGACAGCTTAACGTCGGTGTACTCACTGGGTGACGCCGACGGTCGCGTGTCCGGGGCGTCGCCGGCCGTGACCTTTGACCCCTTGCCCCCGGACGCCAGCGGGCTCTTCTCCGCCGCCCGCCGGATGCTCCTCCTGAGCGTCTGGAGCACGGCCGGCAGGGCGGCGCCGGCGCTCTGCAGAGACACGGCGTCCTCCTCCATCACCCACCTGAGAGGGAGAGGCTTTAAGGGCTGTCAGTCAGCAGGGAGAGGCGGAGCCTTCTTTGTTTACAGGTAACATCTCCACCTGTTCATGTCAACAGCTGGGAGGAATATGATGCAACAGCAGCTCCCTGCTGTGGATTCTTTGTTTTAATATTAATATTCTGTTCTATCTTTGCATATATTGTGTTTTTCTTAATATAGAGCTGAATGTTTCTATTGTTTTGTTCGTCACGCTCTTCCTTGTTTATGATCAATCGTTTATGATTAAGTCATATTTATCTTGTTGTTCTAATCAGTGCAAAAGGAGCATCCACATGCTTTGTTGTTGTTGTTGTTGTTGTTGTCACCCGATGACATCAAAGACGTGTATGAACTCGTTGCAGCTCTTCATGAAATATGAGGCAGAAACCTTGAAGCCTTTTCAACTCCCGAGTTGTAATATCTGCGTATGGAACTTCAGTCAAACTGGTTTCCGTTTGTAAAAGTAAAGAAAGCAGCTCTTTGCTTTCGGTCTCTTCCTCCAGTTATCTAAACGTCATTCATTAATCTGACGTCCAGGAAGCTTTTAAATAACAGCAACATAACCTTTTATATATTTATTACATGTTTAGGATAATTTAACAGTCGATTTAAGGTTTAAACATAAAGAAAACAGATTCATATAGGGAGGTCGTATGTGTACAGATTGTAAAGCCCTCTGATATTATATACAAAATAAACTGAATTGAATTGAATTGTTTGTTAGATCATTAAAAATATAATGTATAATAACATGATTCACATTAAATGTCTAATAACACAACGGCATTAAAAGCAACACTATGACACATTGAACTCTCAGAGGGTCACAGCTCTATTAAATAATAATATAATAATAACAGATCATAGCCGGTCAGGGTTCATCAAAACAGTTCAGGACATTAAAAAGTGCCAATAACTCAATCTGTACACTGAGGGGAAGAGTGAGAGAGTGAGAGAGTAAAGAGTGAAAGTTAAGGAGTGAGAGAGTAAAGAGTGAAAGAGTGAGAGAGTAAAGAGTGAAAGAGTGAGATAGTGAAAGTTAAGGAGTGAGAGAGTAAAGAGTGAAAGAGTTTAAGAGTTAATGAGTTCCAGGCTGTAGAGAGAAAATTCCTCTTACCTGCAGCTCAGTTTATGGTTAGCCTCAGGTTAGCCTCAGGTTAGCTTCAGGTTAGCTTCAGGTTAGTTTCAGGTTAGCCTCAGGTTAGCTTCAGGTTAGCTTCAGGTTAGTTTCAGGTTAGCTTCAGGTTAGCTTCAGGTTAGCTTCAGGTTAGCCTCAGGTTAGTTAGCTCCAGGTTAGCTCGGGGTTAGCTCCAGGTTAGCCTCAGGTTAGCCTCTCAGTCTCCCTCTGTGGCCTCCTCTCACTCTCATAAAAAGGAGACTTTGCTTTGCAGGACAGAAGAGAACCGGTTGGCTCCAGGAGGAGGAGTTAATGATTACACAGGTGTGACCAGGGGGCGGAGTCACAGTTCAGGCTGACCTTCACAACATTATTCTACCTTTTAGTTTTTAAAGATCACTTTACAGATTTTGTCTCACCTGGAATGTGACATTAAAGCATTCAGCCGTGCTGCGTTTAAGAGCGTCCGTAAACTCCAGTTTCGTCAGTCGTAAATTTGATATATATAAGTAATGTACAAGTACTCCAATTATCGAAAGTATTCATTCTGCTAAAATATTTAATTGTATATTATTAGATACGTAAGCCAAATGAGTACATTTACTACATTACTGTACCATTTCAAGGTACTTGTACCTGTATCAGTGTTTTAGTGTTTAAGTACATGTTGCTGACATCACGTGTGTAGTTTTATGAGGGTTTAAGCGCACTACATCGTTGTATTTGTACTTTTACTGTAGCAGCTGCTGGACGTGGAGCTGGTCTCACACTGAAACGTGACACCATGCCGTTGGCTGGGACCACAGGAATGTGTAGAGGACGGTTTAATCTTTAACATCTTATTGTATTCATTATGTTCAAGTAGAAATCCTCAAGTTTAGCACAATAACCTAAAAGCAGAACTCCCTTTGAGTAAATGCCCTTCACTTAAATGTACCTGTGCATGTGGGGCAATGCTCGCGGTGCGTTCAGGCTCTCCTAAAATAACAGCTAAATGATCCCTGTCACCGACACGTGTCTTTCCACTCGAGTGTTTCATTCGACGGGTTTTTAGAGGGAAAAAGATCAAATAGAAAAATAAAACAGCTTTTGTGTATTTTCTGTTCGTATTTTTCTTGTAACCACGACGACGTCGAGCTGCATGAACAACAACCCCTCTGTTGACCTTGGTGACCTTTGTGCGGTCAAAGGGTGCCAAAGCAATAAAGAGATGGAACACGTCATGGCTGCAACGCCCTGTTCGTCCACTGGAGGGAGACGAGGGGCACATTAAGGAGGAGGCCCCTCAATGGGTTTTTATTATAGTTATTATTATTATTATTATTACAGCAGGAGACAGAAGTTAAATACAGTTTTAAGTGTGTGGAGATGATTAGAAATGTCCCCTCGTAGTCAGCAAATCCCCAAAGTTATGACAATCGATCCTGATGGAACATAAATAAATATGTAGAAAATGATCCAAACAGCTGTCAAGACATTAGATTAAAAAACATAAATGTTACGCTAGAGAAAAAGAGTCAATAATGTCTGTACACAAACTAAAAAGAATCATCCAGCTTTTGATATATTTAAAATCATCTCCTTTGGCAAACAGTCCCGTGGGTTTGATTTCCACCGTGTTGCTGAACTCAGCGGCAGCTTCGCCGCACAATGGATGCTTCAGATTAGTGTTGCATAATGAAAGGAAAGCTGTGTGTGTGTGTGTGTGTGTGTGTGTGTGTGAGTGAGTGTGTGTGTGTGTGTGTGTGTGTGAGTGTGTGTGTGTGAGTGTGAGTGTGTGTGTGTGTGTGTGTGTGTGTGTGTGTGAGTGTGTGTGTGTGTGAGTGAGCCCAGATGTCCATGAGCTTAAGATGGTGAATGTTCATTATTGACTGCAGAGCAACAGGAAATGTGATTGATGATCTGATGTGATACATGTTGTATTGTTTGGAGGAAAAAGGAGCAGATTCAACATATTATCCAAAACCCTCGTTCAGATATTTACTTTTCTTTTGGACAAAAGGGTTTAAATCTGTAATCGTTCGAGTAATTAGCTTTTTGGAAATGCCAGATATTGTAGTTAAATAGGACAAAAGGGTTTAAACGTCTTATGTGGTACTAAACTAAAAATATTTTTAAAAAGTGACATTGAATAACCCCTGATGAACAGCAGCCCACGGACTGAAGCTACCTTGCCCGGACAAGGGAAACCGGGGCACCCTCCCGGAGCCAGACCCAGGAGGGGAGCTCGTCGGGGAGCGTCTGGTGGCCGGGCTTTTGCCAATGGGGCCCGGTCGGGAGCAGCAGTCACCCTGTGGACCCACCACCCTCTGGTTGTATAGAAGTCTATGCTTCATGTGTTAAAGCTGCATTCTCTCTACTGACCACCAGGGGGCGACTCCTCTGGTTGTATAGAAGTCTATGCTTCATGTGTTAAAGCTGCATTCTCTCTACTGACCACCAGGGGGCGACTCCTCTGGTTGTATAGAAGTCTATGCTTCATGTGTTAAAGCTGCATTCTCTATCCTGACCACCAGGGGGCGACTCCTCTGGTTGTATAGAAGTCTATGCTTCATGTGTTAAAGCTGCATTCTCTCTACTGACCACCAGGGGGCGACTCCTCTGGTTGTATAGAAGTCTATGCTTCATGTGTTAAAGCTGCATTCTCTATCCTGACCACCAGGGGGCGACTCCTCTGGTTGTATAGAAGTCTATGCTTCATGTGTTAAAGCTGCATTCTCTCTACTGACCACCAGGGGGCGACTCCTCTGGTTGTATAGAAGTCTATGCTTCATGTGTTAAAGCTGCATTCTCTCTACTGACCACCAGGGGGCGACTCCTCTGGTTGTATAGAAGTCTATGCTTCATGTGTTAAAGCTGCATTCTCTATCCTGACCACCAGGGGGCGACTCCTCTGGTTGTATAGAAGTCTATGCTTCATGTGTTAAAGCTGCATTCTCTCTACTGACCACCAGGGGGCGACTCCTCTGGTTGTATAGAAGTCTATGCTTCATGTGTTAAAGCTGCATTCTCTCTACTGACCACCAGGGGGCGACTCCTCTGGTTGTATAGAAGTCTATGCTTCATGTGTTAAAGCTGCATTCTCTCTACTGACCACCAGGGGGCGACTCCTCTGGTTGTATAGAAGTCTATGCTTCATGTGTTAAAGCTGCATTCTCTCTCCTGACCACCAGGGGTTGACTCCTCTGGTTGTATAGAAGTCTATGCTTCATGTGTTAAAGCTGCATTCTCTCTCCTGACCACCAGGGGGCGACTCCTCTGGTTGTATAGAAGTCTATGCTTCATGTGTTAAAGCTGCATTCTCTCTACTGACCACCAGGGGGCGACTCCTCTGGTTGTATAGAAGTCTATGCTTCATGTGTTAAAGCTGCATTCTCTCTCCTGACCACCAGGGGGCGACTCCTCTGGTTGTATAGAAGTCTATGCTTCATGTGTTAAAGCTGCATTCTCTCTCCTGACCACCAGGGGGCGACTCCTCTGGTTGTATAGAAGTCTACGCTTCATGTGTTAAAGCTGCATTCTCTCTCCTGACCACCAGGAGGCGACTCCTCTGGTTGTATAGAAGTCTATGCTTCATGTGTTAAAGCTGCATTCTCTCTCCTGACCACCAGGGGGCGACTCCTCTGGTTGTATAGAAGTCTATATAAATGACTCTACTTCTCTTGATGTATTCCCTCAGTAAACATTGTAAACATTAGTTTTTGGTCTCAATCTCTAGTTTCAAGTCTTCTTCAATACAGAATGATGTTCATTTAGTAAATTATGGTCATTTAGAGTCAAACAGACCATAAATCAGGGGACGCTTTAGGGCGGGGCTACAACGTGATTGACAGGTCTCTACATAGATACGGTCAATTCCTGTTCACTGTTTACCAAAAAAACAACATGGCGGCCGTCCACAAACCAACGGTTGATGTTACGATGACTGCGTCCGCTTCCTGTATTCAGTCTGCGAATGAAACAAATAAATAGGCTTGATGTTGTTTTAGTTTACAATAGTGTGTTTTACCCATCTTGTGGGGACATATTGTGACATCGTGGGGACCCGCCTTCCCTTTGGGGACAAAGTGGTGGTGGTCATTATTAGTCTGCTGGAGAATGAATGTACGTCAATGTCCCCAAAAGTCATGAAAACACGACTGTGTGTGTGTGTGTGTGTGTCAGAGAGTGACTGACAGCCCGTCTCACAGCTCCGGCCCTCCGGAGTGGGGCGATGGACCACGGGGCTGCAGGTTATTTAGGGA
>NC_046987.1:22348031-22363031 GCF_009769545.1 Cyclopterus lumpus
ACCATAGGTAATACCATTAGTAATACCATGAGTAATACCACAAGTAATACCATAAGTAATACCATAAGTAATACCATGAGTAATACCATGGGTAATACCATAAGTAATACCATGAGTAATACCATAAGTAATACCATGAGTAATACCATAAGTAATACCATGGGTAATGCCATAAGTAATACCATGAGTAATACCATAAGTAATACCATAAGTAATACCATGAGTAATACCATAAGTAATACCATAAGTAATACCATGAGTAATACCATGAGTAATACCATAAGTAATACCATGAGTAATACCAGAAGTAATACCATAAGTAATGCCATGAGTAATACCATAAGTAATGCCATGAGTAATACCATAAGTAATACCATGAGTAATACCATAGTAATACCATGAGTAATACCAGAAGTAATACCATAAGTAATGCCATGAGTAATACCATAAGTAATACCATGGGTAATACCATAAGTAATACCATGAGTAATACCATAAGTAATACCATGAGTAATACCATAAGTAATACCATGAGTAATACCATGAGTAATACCATAAGTAATACCATGGGTAATACCATAAGTAATACCATAAGTAATACCATGAGTAATACCATGAGTAATACCATGAGTAATACCATTCCACCATTGAGGAGCTCGTTCCACCAATGAGGAGCCAGCACAGCAAACAGTTGTAACTTTGAGTGTTTAGCTCGCAATGACAGTATGGACCTACAGGATGTTGTACAGCATGGACCTACAGGATGTTGTGTAGCATGGACCTACAGGATGTTGTGTAGCATGGACCTACAGGATGTTGTGTAGCATGGACCTACAGGATGTTGTGTAGCATGGACCTACAGGATGTTGTACAGTATGGACCTACAGGATGTTGTGTAGCATGGACCTACAGGATGTTGTGTAGCATGGACCTACAGGATGTTGTGTAGCATGGACCTACAGGATGTTGTGTAGCATGGACCTACAGGATGTTGTACAGCATGGACCTACAGGATGTTGTGCAGTATGGACCTACAGGATGTTGTACAGCATGGACCTACAGGATGTTGTGTAGCATGGACCTACAGGATGTTGTACAGTATGGACCTTCAGGATGTTGTGTAGCATGGACCTACAGGATGTTGTACAGCATGGACCTACAGGATGTTGTGTAGCATGGACCTACAGGATGTTGTACAGTATGGACCTACAGGATGTTGTACAGCATGGACCTACAGGATGTTGTACAGTATGGACCTACAGGATGTTGTGTAGAATGGACCTACAGGATGTTGTACAGTATGGACCTACAGGATGTTGTACAGCATGGACCTACAGGATGTTGTACAGTATGGACCTACAGGATGTTGTACAGCATGGACCTACAGGATGTTTTGTAGCATGGACCTACAGGATGTTGTACAGTATGTACCTACAGGATGTTGTACAGCATGGACCTACAGGATGTTGTGTAGCATGGACCTACAGGATGTTGTGTAGCATGGACCTACAGGATGTTGTACAGTATGGACCTACAGGATGTTGTGTAGCATGGACCTACAGGATGTTGTACAGTATGGACCTACAGGATGTTGTACAGCATGGACCTACAGGATGTTTTGTAGCATGGACCTATAGGATGTTGTACAGTATGGACCTACAGGATGTTGTACAGCATGGACCTACAGGATGTTGTGTAGCATGGACCTACAGGATGTTGTACAGCATGGACCTACAGGATGTTGTGTAGTATGGACCTACAGGATGTTGTGTAGCATGGACCTACAGGATGTTGTGTAGCATGGACCTACAGGATGTTGTACAGTATGGACCTACAGGATGTTGTGTAGTATGGACCTACAGGATGTTGTACAGCATGGACCTACAGGATGTTGTGTAGCATGGACCTACAGGATGTTGTACAGTATGGACCTACAGGATGTTGTACAGCATGGACCTTCAGGATGTTGTATAGCATGGACCTACAGGATGTTGTGTAGCATGGACCTACAGGATGTTGTGTAGCATGGACCTACAGGATGTTGTACAGTATGGACCTACAGGATGTTGTACAGCATGGACCTACAGGATGTTGTACAGCATGGACCTTCAGGATGTTGTGTAGCATGGACCTACAGGATGTTGTACAGCATGGACCTTCAGGATGTTGTGTAGAATGGACCTACAATATGTTGTGCAGTATGGACCTACAGGATGTTGTACAGCATGGACCTTCAGGATGTTGTGCAGTATGGACCTTCCACATAGCTGTGGTAGGAGAAGCCATGCGAGCGAATGACAGAGCCGAGAGAGTTGTTGTCCAGAGAGAAGAGAAGAGGATCAAGGACTGAGCCCTGAATACACTGATTTGTTTGAAGTGGCCTCTGGCATCGTCCTCGTGGTCTTTGTTCTGATATGAACATGAATGAATGCTTGATCATGAAACAGGAGAGCCGCCAGAGGAGACGCAGCCGAGCTAAATACAGTTATTTATGGGAGATCGGATTGGTTCATGTTCATGTTGAGGAAAGAAAGAGAAAACACTCCTCATTTAGTAAAGTGAAGTTTTATCTGTCAGATATTTGAGGAAGTAAGGAAAGAAGGAAAGAAGGAAGAGGAACAAAACCAGGAAGTAAAAGTTAAACAAGTAGAAAGAAAGAAAGGAAAGAACAGAAGAAGGAAGGAAAAGAGAAAAGACAGAATAAACTAACCAGCTAACTATCCAGCGGTCCTAGTTAGCATGCTACCTGTCTAATGGCACCATGCTTTCCTACTACACTGCTTACAGCAATTACTCATGAACTGTATGAAGAGAAAAATGTACAAACCAAATTACAAAATATAACCTGGCTGCCGTATTTACGCCCATATGTTAAAAGGTTGACGATGCAGCTACGACGTTAGCTTAGCTAGCTTAGCACCGACCAATCCAAGCTCTATTCAGAAAGTTGTTTGCGCGTCGTCTCACAAAACAAGAACTCTGACTTCTTACAAATGGGCATCATTATGTCGTTATTTCAGCTTCCTTCCTTTGATCCGTTTATTGGGATTATGGTTTATTTTTAGGGTTCATACGGGCCAGATACAGTGAACACCTGGACCAGAGTGCACCTCCACTTCTTCCACATGAACCACATGCTGGTTCAGATCCATCGTGGTCTCTGTTAAGGTTCCAGTGCACACACTAAAGCTTCCACCTGGAGACATGAAGCCGTCCTCAAGGCGAGACGAGTCCTTCCTTCCTCTGAAAAACAGCTTGTGACATTTGAGAGATAATTGACACTGCCCCCCCCCCCACACCTCCTCCCAGCCAGCGCTCTCCTGCAGCCTTCGTTCTCCCAGGGGTGACCTCGCTCTCTCCGCTGAAGTGCACTTCAGAAGGTTGTCATCTGTAGGAAAGGTCAGACCTGCAGAGGAGCGAGCGAGGCACGAGAGAAACAAGATGGGAGATCCCCCGCCGTCCGTCTGGCTGTCGGGATCAGGCCACCGAGTCAGAAGAGACGCTCACATGCCTCTGTTTCTTATATTAATATAAAGTACTTTAACTGTATCAGTGGGGACATTGTATTAGTCATAGATAAGTTATTGCATTATCAAAAAGGCAATTATTATTGTTCTCCTGTCCTCTGTCTTCCTCTTCCTGTTCTCCTCTGCTCTATCCTCCTGTCTTCCTCCTAATTTCCTTTGTCGTTCTGTCCTCTGTCCTCTATCCTCATGTCCTCCTGTCCTCTGTCCTCTATCCTGTATCCTCTGTCCTCTGTCCTCTATCCTCCTGGCCTCTATCATCTATCCTCTGTCGTCTATCCTCTGTCCTTCTGTCCTCTGTCCTCTATCCTCCTCACCTCTATCCTCTATCCTCCTGTCCTCCTGTCCTCTATCCTCTATCCACTGCCCTCTATCATCTATCATCCATCCTCTATCCTCTATCCTCTGTCCTCTATCTTCTGCCCTCTATCCTCTGTCCTCTATCCTCTGTCCTCTATCCTCTATCCTCTATCCTCCATCCTCTATCCTCTGTCCTCTATCCTCTATCCTCTATCCTCTCTTCTCTATCATCTATCCTCTTTCCTCTATCCTCTATCCTCTATCCTCTGTCCTCCTGTCCTCTGTCCTCTATCCTCTATCCTCTGTCCTCTATCCTCCTGACCTCTGGCCTATATCCTCTATCATCTATCCTCTGTCCTCTATTATCTATTATCTATCCTCTTGTCCTCTGTCCTCTGGCCTCGATCCTCTATCCTCTATCCTCTGTCCTCTGTCCTCTGTCCTGAATCCTTTGTCCTCTATCCTCTATCCTCCTGTCCTCTGTCCTCTGGCCTCTATCCTCTGGCCTCTATCCTCTATCCTCTGTCCTCTATCCTCTACCCTCTGTCCTCTATCATCTGTCCTCTATCCTCTAACATCTATCCTCTGTCCTCTGCCCTCTATCCTATATCCTCTGTCCTCTGTCCTCTATGCCCTATCCTCTATCCTCTGTCCTCTACCCTCTATCCTCTATCATCTGTCCTCTATCCCCAGCCTCTATCCTCTATCCACTGTCCTCTATCATCTATAATCTACCCTATATCCTCTGTCCTCTATTCTCTGTCCTCTACCATCTATCCTCTGTCCTCTATCCTCCTGTCCTCCTGTCCTCTGTCCTCTATCCTCTGTCCTCTATCCTCTCTTCTCTATCATCTATCCTCTGTCTTCTATCCTCCTCTCCTCTACCATCTATCCTCTTTCCTCTATCCTCTGTCCTTCTGTCCTCTGTCCTCTATCCTCTATCCTCTATCCTCTGTCCTCCTGTCCTCTGTCCTCTATCCTCTGTCCTCTGTCCTCTATCCTCCTGACCTCTGGCCTATATCCTCTATCATCTATCCTCTGTCCTCTATTATCTATTATCTATCCTCTTGTCCTCTGTCCTCTGGCCTCAATCCTCTATCCTCTGGCCTCTGGCCTCTATCCTCTGGCCTCTATCCTCTATCCTCTGTCCTCTATCCTCTATCCTCCTGTCCTTTATCCTCTGTCCTCTATCCTCTATTCTCTGTCCTCTGGCCTCTATCCTCTATCCTCTATCCTCTGTCCTCGATCCTCTATTCTCTGTCCTCTGGCCTCTATCCTCTATCCTCTGTCCTTCTGTCCTCTGTCCTCTATCCTCTATCCTATATCCTCTACCCTCTGTCCTCTATCCTCTATCCTCTGTCCTCTATCCTCTGTCCTCTATCCTCTAACCTCTATCCTCCTGTCCTCCTGTCCTTTGTCCTCTATCCTCTCTTCTCTATCATCTATCCTCTGTCCTCTATCCTCCTCTCCTCTATCATCTATCCTCTTTCCTCTATCCTCTGTCCTTCTGTCCTCTGCCCACTATCCTCTATCCTCTGTCCTCCTGTCATCTGTCCTCTATCCTCCTGACCTCTGGCCTCTATCCTCTATCATCTATCCTCTGTCCTCGATCCTCTATCCTCCTGTCCTCTATCCTCTGTCCTGTATCCTCCTATCCTCTATCCTCTTTACTCTATCCTCTGTCCTTCTGTCCTCTGTCCTCTATCCTCTATCCTATATCCTCTACCCTCTGTCCTCTATCCTCTATCCTCTGTCCTCTATCCTCTATCCTCTATCCTCCATCCTCTATCCTCTGTCCTCTATCCTCTATCCTCTATCCTCTCTTCTCTATCATCTATCCTCTTTCCTCTATCCTCTATCCTCTATCCTCTGTCCTCCTGTCCTCTGTCCTCTATCCTCTATCCTCTGTCCTCTATCCTCCTGACCTCTGGCCTATATCCTCTATCATCTATCCTCTGTCCTCTATTATCTATTATCTATCCTCTTGTCCTCTGTCCTCTGGCCTCGATCCTCTATCCTCTATCCTCTGTCCTCTGTCCTGAATCCTTTGTCCTCTATCCTCTATCCTCCTGTCCTCTGTCCTCTGGCCTCTATCCTCTGGCCTCTATCCTCTATCCTCTGTCCTCTATCCTCTACCCTCTGTCCTCTATCCTCTGTCCTCTATCCTCTAACATCTATCCTCTGTCCTCTGCCCTCTATCCTATATCCTCTGTCCTCTGTCCTCTATGCCCTATCCTCTATCCTCTGTCCTCTACCCTCTATCCTCTATCATCTGTCCTCTATCCCCAGCCTCTATCCTCTATCCACTGTCCTCTATCATCTATAATCTACCCTATATCCTCTGTCCTCTATTCTCTGTCCTCTACCATCTATCCTCTGTCCTCTATCCTCCTGTCCTCCTGTCCTCTGTCCTCTATCCTCTGTCCTCTATCCTCTCTTCTCTATCATCTATCCTCTGTCTTCTATCCTCCTCTCCTCTACCATCTATCCTCTTTCCTCTATCCTCTGTCCTTCTGTCCTCTGTCCTCTATCCTCTATCCTCTATCCTCTGTCCTCCTGTCCTCTGTCCTCTATCCTCTGTCCTCTGTCCTCTATCCTCCTGACCTCTGGCCTATATCCTCTATCATCTATCCTCTGTCCTCTATTATCTATTATCTATCCTCTTGTCCTCTGTCCTCTGGCCTCAATCCTCTATCCTCTGGCCTCTGGCCTCTATCCTCTGGCCTCTATCCTCTATCCTCTGTCCTCTATCCTCTATCCTCCTGTCCTTTATCCTCTGTCCTCTATCCTCTATTCTCTGTCCTCTGGCCTCTATCCTCTATCCTCTATCCTCTGTCCTCGATCCTCTATTCTCTGTCCTCTGGCCTCTATCCTCTATCCTCTGTCCTTCTGTCCTCTGTCCTCTATCCTCTATCCTATATCCTCTACCCTCTGTCCTCTATCCTCTATCCTCTGTCCTCTATCCTCTGTCCTCTATCCTCTAACCTCTATCCTCCTGTCCTCCTGTCCTTTGTCCTCTATCCTCTCTTCTCTATCATCTATCCTCTGTCCTCTATCCTCCTCTCCTCTATCATCTATCCTCTTTCCTCTATCCTCTGTCCTTCTGTCCTCTGCCCACTATCCTCTATCCTCTGTCCTCCTGTCATCTGTCCTCTATCCTCTGTCCTCTATCCTCCTGACCTCTGGCCTCTATCCTCTATCATCTATCCTCTGTCCTCGATCCTCTATCCTCCTGTCCTCTATCCTCTGTCCTGTATCCTCCTATCCTCTATCCTCTTTACTCTATCCTCTGTCCTTCTGTCCTCTGTCCTCTATCCTCTATCCTATATCCTCTACCCTCTGTCCTCTATCCTCTATCCTCTGTCCTCTATCCTCTATCCTCCATCCTCTAACCTCTATCCTCTGTCCTCTGCCCTCTATCATATATCCTCTGTCCTCTGTCCTCTATCCACTATCCTCTATCCTCTGTCCTCTACCCTCTATCCTCTATCATCTGTCCTCTATCCCCAGCCTCTATCCTCTATCCACTGTCCTCTATCATCTATCATCCACCCTCTATCCTCTGTCCTCTATCCTCTGTCCTATATCCTCTATCCTCTGTCCTCTACCATCTATCCTCTGTCCTCTATCCTCCTGTCCTCTGTCCGCTATCCTCTGTCCTCTATCCTCTCTTCTCTATCATCTATCCTCTGTCCTCTATCCTCCTCTCCTCTATCATCTATCCTCTTTCCTCTATCCTCTGTCCTTCTGTCCTCTGCCCTCTATCCTCTATCCTCTGTCCTCCTGTCATCTGTCCTCTATCCTCTGTCCTCTATCCTCCTGACCTCTGGCCTCTATCCTCTATCATCTATCCTCTGTCCTCTATTATCTATTATCTATCCTCTTGTCCTCTGTCCTCTGGCCTCAATCCTCTATCCTCTGTCCTCTACCATCTATCCTCTGTCCTCTGCCCTCTACCCTCTATCCTCTGTCCTCTGCCCTCTATTCTATATCCTCTGTCCTCTGTCCTCTATCCCCTAACCTCTATCCTCTGTCCTCTACCCTCTAACCTCTATCCTCTGTCCTCTATCCCCAGCCTCTATCCTCTATCCACTGTCCTCTCTCCTCTATCCTCTATCCTCTGTCCTCTATCCTCTGCCCTCTATCCTCTGTCCTCTATCCTGTCCTCTACCATCTATCCTCTGTCCTCTATCCTCCTGTCCTCCTGTCCTCTGTCCTCTGTCATCTACCCTCTATCCTCTATCCTCTATCCTCTATCCTCTGTCCTCTACCCTCTATCCTCTGCCCTCTATCCTCTCTCCTCTATCCTCTCTCCTCTGTCCTCTATACTCCTCTCCTCTATCATCTATCCTCGTTCCTCTATCCTCTGTCCTTCTGGCCTCTATCCTCTATCCTCTATCCTCTGGCCTCTATCCTCTATCCTCTGTCCTTCTGTCCTCTGTCCTCTATCCTCTATCCTATATCCTCTACCCTCTGTCCTCTATCCTCTATCCTCTGTCCTCTATCCTCTGTCCTCTATCCTCTAACCTCTATCCTCCTGTCCTCCTGTCCTTTGTCCTCTATCCTCTCTTCTCTATCATCTATCCTCTGTCCTCTATCCTCCTCTCCTCTATCATCTATCCTCTTTCCTCTATCCTCTGTCCTTCTGTCCTCTGCCCACTATCTTCTATCCTCTGTCCTCCTGTCATCTGTCCTCTATCCTCTGTCCTCTATCCTCCTGACCTCTGGCCTCTATCCTCTATCATCTATCCTCTGTCCTCTACCCTCTATCCTCTGCCCTCTATCCTCTCTCCTCTATCCTCTCTCCTCTGTCCTCTATACTCCTCTCCTCTATCATCTATCCTCGTTCCTCTATCCTCTGTCCTTCTGGCCTCTATCCTCTATCCTCTATCCTCTGGCCTCTATCCTCTATCCTCTGTCCTTCTGTCCTCTGTCCTCTATCCTCTATCCTATATCCTCTACCCTCTGTCCTCTATCCTCTATCCTCTGTCCTCTATCCTCTGTCCTCTATCCTCTAACCTCTATCCTCCTGTCCTCCTGTCCTTTGTCCTCTATCCTCTCTTCTCTATCATCTATCCTCTGTCCTCTATCCTCCTCTCCTCTATCATCTATCCTCTGTCCTCTGTCCTGAATCCTTTGTCCTCTATCCTCTATCCTCCTGTCCTCTGTCCTCTGTCCTCTATCCTCTATCCTCTGTCCTCTATCCTCTATCCTCCATCCTCTAACCTCTATCCTCTGTCCTCTGCCCTCTATCATATATCCTCTGTCCTCTGTCCTCTATCCACTATCCTCTATCCTCTGTCCTCTACCCTCTATCCTCTATCATCTGTCCTCTATCCCCAGCCTCTATCCTCTATCCACTGTCCTCTATCATCTATCATCCACCCTCTATCCTCTGTCCTCTATCCTCTGTCCTATATCCTCTATCCTCTGTCCTCTACCATCTATCCTCTGTCCTCTATCCTCCTGTCCTCTGTCCGCTATCCTCTGTCCTCTATCCTCTCTTCTCTATCATCTATCCTCTGTCCTCTATCCTCCTCTCCTCTATCATCTATCCTCTTTCCTCTATCCTCTGTCCTTCTGTCCTCTGCCCTCTATCCTCTATCCTCTGTCCTCCTGTCATCTGTCCTCTATCCTCTGTCCTCTATCCTCCTGACCTCTGGCCTCTATCCTCTATCATCTATCCTCTGTCCTCTATTATCTATTATCTATCCTCTTGTCCTCTGTCCTCTGGCCTCAATCCTCTATCCTCTGTCCTCTACCATCTATCCTCTGTCCTCTGCCCTCTACCCTCTATCCTCTGTCCTCTGCCCTCTATTCTATATCCTCTGTCCTCTGTCCTCTATCCCCTAACCTCTATCCTCTGTCCTCTACCCTCTAACCTCTATCCTCTGTCCTCTATCCCCAGCCTCTATCCTCTATCCACTGTCCTCTCTCCTCTATCCTCTATCCTCTGTCCTCTATCCTCTGCCCTCTATCCTCTGTCCTCTATCCTGTCCTCTACCATCTATCCTCTGTCCTCTATCCTCCTGTCCTCCTGTCCTCTGTCCTCTGTCATCTACCCTCTATCCTCTATCCTCTATCCTCTATCCTCTGTCCTCTACCCTCTATCCTCTGCCCTCTATCCTCTCTCCTCTATCCTCTCTCCTCTGTCCTCTATACTCCTCTCCTCTATCATCTATCCTCGTTCCTCTATCCTCTGTCCTTCTGGCCTCTATCCTCTATCCTCTATCCTCTGGCCTCTATCCTCTATCCTCTGTCCTTCTGTCCTCTGTCCTCTATCCTCTATCCTATATCCTCTACCCTCTGTCCTCTATCCTCTATCCTCTGTCCTCTATCCTCTGTCCTCTATCCTCTAACCTCTATCCTCCTGTCCTCCTGTCCTTTGTCCTCTATCCTCTCTTCTCTATCATCTATCCTCTGTCCTCTATCCTCCTCTCCTCTATCATCTATCCTCTTTCCTCTATCCTCTGTCCTTCTGTCCTCTGCCCACTATCTTCTATCCTCTGTCCTCCTGTCATCTGTCCTCTATCCTCTGTCCTCTATCCTCCTGACCTCTGGCCTCTATCCTCTATCATCTATCCTCTGTCCTCTACCCTCTATCCTCTGCCCTCTATCCTCTCTCCTCTATCCTCTCTCCTCTGTCCTCTATACTCCTCTCCTCTATCATCTATCCTCGTTCCTCTATCCTCTGTCCTTCTGGCCTCTATCCTCTATCCTCTATCCTCTGGCCTCTATCCTCTATCCTCTGTCCTTCTGTCCTCTGTCCTCTATCCTCTATCCTATATCCTCTACCCTCTGTCCTCTATCCTCTATCCTCTGTCCTCTATCCTCTGTCCTCTATCCTCTAACCTCTATCCTCCTGTCCTCCTGTCCTTTGTCCTCTATCCTCTCTTCTCTATCATCTATCCTCTGTCCTCTATCCTCCTCTCCTCTATCATCTATCCTCTTTCCTCTATCCTCTGTCCTTCTGTCCTCTGCCCACTATCTTCTATCCTCTGTCCTCCTGTCATCTGTCCTCTATCCTCTGTCCTCTATCCTCCTGACCTCTGGCCTCTATCCTCTATCATCTATCCTCTGTCCTCGATCCTCTATCCTCCTGTCCTCTATCCTCTGTCCTGTATCCTCCTATCCTCTATCCTCTTTACTCTATCCTCTGTCCTTCTGTCCTCTGTCCTCTATCCTCTATCCTATATCCTCTACCCTCTGTCCTCTATCCTCTATCCTCTGTCCTCTATCCTCTGTCCTCTATCCTCTAACCTCTATCCTCTGTCCTCTGCCCTCTATCCTATATCCTCTGTCCTCTGTCCTCTATCCACTATCCTCTATCCTCTGTCCTCTACCCTCTATCCTCTATCATCTGTCCTCTATCCCCAGCCTCTATCCTCTATCCACTGTCCTCTATCATCTATCATCTACCCTCTATCCTCTGTCCTCTATCCTCTGTCCTATATCCTCTATCCTCTGTCCTCTACCATCTATCCTCTGTCCTCTATCCTCTGTCCTCTATCCTCCTGTCCTCTGTCCTCTATCCTCTGTACTCTATCCTCTCTTCTCTATCATCTATCCTCTGTCCTCTATCCTCCTCTCCTCTATCATCTATCCTCTTTCCTCTATCCTCTGTCCTTCTGTCCTCTGCCCTCTATCCTCTATCCTCTGTCCTCCTGTCATCTGTCCTCTATCCTCTGTCCTCTATCCTCCTGACCTCTGGCCTCTATCCTCTATCATCTATCCTCTGTCCTCTATTATCTATTATCTATCCTCTTGTCCTCTGTCCTCTGGCCTCAATCCTCTATCCTCTGTCCTCTACCATCTATCCTCTGTCCTCTGCCCTCTACCCTCTATCCTCTGTCCTCTGCCCTCTATTCTATATCCTCTGTCCTCTGTCCTCTATCCCCTAACCTCTCTCCTCTGTCCTCTACCCTCTAACCTCTATCCTCTGTCCTCTATCCCCAGCCTCTATCCTCTATCCACTGTCCTCTCTCCTCTATCCTCTATCCTCTGTCCTCTATCCTCTGCCCTCTATCCTCTGTCCTCTATCCTGTCCTCTACCATCTGTCCTCTGTCCTCTATCCTCCTGTCCTCCTGTCCTCTGTCCTCTGTCATCTACCCTCTATCCTCTATCCTCTATCCTCTGTCCTCTACCCTCTATCCTCTGCCCTCTATCCTCTCTCCTCTATCCTCTCTCCTCTATCCTCTGTCCTCTATACTCCTCTCCTCTATCATCTATCCTCGTTCCTCTATCCTCTGTCCTTCTGGCCTCTATCCTCTATCCTCTATCCTCTGTCCTCTGTCCTCTATCCTCTAACCTCTATCCTCTGTCCTCTACCCTCTGTACTTTATCCTCTATCGTCTATGCTCTATCCTCTATCCTCTGTCCTCCTGGCCTCTATCATCTATCCCCTATCCTCTGTCCTCTATCCTCTGTCCTCTATCCTCCTGTCCTCCTTTTCTCTAGCCTCTGCCCTCTATCCTATATCCTCTGTCCTCTGTCCTCCATCCACTATCCTCTATCCTCTGTCCTCTACCCTCTATCTTCTATCATCTGTCCTCTATCCCCAGCCTCTATCCTCTATCCACTGTCCTCTATCATCTATCATCTACGCTCTATCCTCTGTCCTCTATCCTCTGTCCTCTACCATCTATCCTCTGTCCTCTATCCTCCTGTCCTCCTGTCCTCTGTCCTCTATCCTCTCTTCTCTATCATCTATCCTCTGTCCTCTATCCTCCTC
This sequence comes from Cyclopterus lumpus, assembly GCF_009769545.1. NCBI lineage: Eukaryota > Metazoa > Chordata > Actinopteri > Perciformes > Cyclopteridae > Cyclopterus > Cyclopterus lumpus. The sequence continues at coordinate 22,360,588 of NC_046987.1, forward strand.
TCCTCTATCATCTATCCTCTTTCCTCTATCCTCTGTCCTTCTGTCCTCTGCCCACTATCCTCTATCCTCTGTCCTCCTGTCATCTGTCCTCTATCCTCTGTCCTCTATCCTCCTGACCTCTGGCCTCTATCCTCTATCATCTATCCTCTGTCCTCAATCCTCTATCCTCTATCCTCCTGTCCTCTATCCTCTGTCCTGTATCCTCCTATCCTCTATCCTCTTTACTCTATCCTCTGTCCTTCTGTCCTCTGTCCTCTATCCTCTATCCTATATCCTCTACCCTCTGTCCTCTATCCTCTATCCTCTGTCCTCTATCCTCTGTCCTCTATCCTCTAACCTCTATCCTCTGTCCTCTGCCCTCTATCCTATATCCTCTGTCCTCTGTCCTCTATCCACTATCCTCTATCCTCTGTCCTCTACCCTCTATCCTCTATCATCTGTCCTCTATCCCCAGCCTCTATCCTCTATCCACTGTCCTCTATCATCTATCCTCTATCCACTGTCCTCTATCACCTATCATCTACCCTCTATCCTCTGTCCTCTATCCTCTGTCCTATATCCTCTATCCTCTGTCCTCTACCATCCATCCTCTGTCCTCTATCCTCTGTCCTCTGTCCTCTATCCTCTCTTCTCTATCATCTATCCTCTGTCCTCTATCCTCCTCTCCTCTATCATCTATCCTCTTTCCTCTATCCTCTGTCCTTCTGTCCTCCGCCCTCTATCCTCTATCCTCTGTCCTCCTGTCATCTGTCCTCTATCCTCTGTCCTCTATCCTCCTGACCTCTGGCCTCTATCCTCTATCATCTATCCTCTGTCCTCTATTATCTATTATCTATCCTCTTGTCCTCTGTCCTCTGGCCTCAATCCTCTATCCTCTGTCCTCTACCATCTATCATCTGTCCTCTGCCCTCTACCCTCTATCCTCTGTCCTCTGCCCTCTATTCTATATCCTCTGTCCTCTGTCCTCTATCCCCTAACCTCTATCCTCTGTCCTCTACCCTCTAACCTCTATCCTCTGTCCTCTATCCCCAGCCTCTATCCTCTATCCACTGTCCTCTCTCCTCTATCCTCTATCCTCTGTCCTCTATCCTCTGCCCTCTATCCTCTGTCCTCTATCCTGTCCTCTACCATCTATCCTCTGTCCTCTATCCTCCTGTCCTCCTGTCCTCTGTCCTCTGTCATCTACCCTCTATCCTCTATCCTCTATCCTCTATCCTCCGTCCTCTACCCTCTATCCTCTGCCCTCTATCCTCTCTCCTCTATCCTCTCTCCTCTATCCTCTGTCCTCTATACTCCTCTCCTCTATCATCTATCCTCGTTCCTCTATCCTCTGTCCTTCTGGCCTCTATCCTCTATCCTCTATCCTCTGTCCTCCCTCCTCTATCCTCTAACCTCTATCCTCTGTCCTCTACCCTCTGTACTTTATCCTCTATCGTCTATGCTCTATCCTCTATCCTCTGTCCTCCTGGCCTCTATCATCTATCCCCTATCCTCTGTCCTCTATCCTCCTGTCCTTCTTTTCTCTAGCCTCTGTCCTTTATCCTTCTGTCCTTCTGTCCTCTGGCCTCCTTTCCTCTGTCCTTCTTCTGACTAGAAGTCCCTGAATCCTTCAGCAGAAAGTTATGCATCTCTCACTTCCTTCTTACGACATGGTCTTTCTTTCCCGTTCTCATAGATCCGGAGTGTCTTCATGTCCGATTGTGTTATATTTATATTCTCTATATATTCATATATCAAAGATGTGTCTCCGTAGCGACCAGAAGCACCAGCTGCTCTCTGATTGGTTCTGAAGGGTGTGCAAAGTGACCATGAAAAGTGACGAATATCCAGACGACCGTATTTGTTAAGTGTGCCAGAAAAGACTCTGAATGTCCCACGGCCCAGGCCGAGGCGACCACGACGTCTATTCTGACCCACAATCCTTAGCGAGAGAGCACAGATGGCTGGCAGCTCACTGACGGAGGACAGGCCACGGATGTATGAGCAAGAGGGTCAAGGTTCAAGGTGTTATGACGAAGTAGTGCGTCACACTGTGAAGACACTGGACTCCTCCACGGGCATGAATATCCCACAATGCAATGCGGTAGTGACGACAAGACGATCGTAATGTACGATGGCGCGACGTCTCTGCAACGTCAAGAACGCTTCAATTTAAAAGGAGAAGATTCAGGAGGCTCTCAGGAAGTGACGTGGCCCTTTAAGTTCAGTGTGCATCACTTTTTATTGTCCCCCGGAAACAGCTTCCATGGTGATCTGCGCTGCTTGAACGTGTGTTTTCAATAAGAGTAGAAGGTGAGCTACAGCACACACCGTTAGAGTCTTTGTAGGAGACAACCAATCAGAGTGGACCCGCCCCTTTTGTCCTCGTCACAAACCACACCCACAATTAAACCCAAGAGTGTTTAAGAATTTTGAAAAGGTTTATTACGTCACTATTTTTAGGC
>NC_046987.1:22370531-22413031 GCF_009769545.1 Cyclopterus lumpus
CCAGTCCTGGCCTCTAACAGACGGCTTCACATGACTCCAGTCCTGGCCTCTAACAGACTGCATCACATGACTCCAGTCCTGGCCTCTAACAGATGGCTTCACATGACTCCAGTCCTGGCCTCTAACAGACCTTCACATGACTCCAGTCCTGGCCTCTAACAGACCTTCACATGACTCCAGTCCTGGCCTCTAACAGACCTTCACATGACTCCAGTCCTGGCCTCTAACAGACGGCTTCACATGACTCCAGTCCTGGCCTCTAACAGACGGCTTCACGTGACTCCAGTCCTGGCCTCTAACAGACGGCTTCACATGACTCCAGTCCTGGCCTCTAACAGACGGCTTCACGTGACTCCAGTCCTGGCCTTTAACAGAGGGCCTCACGTGACTCCAGTCCTGGCCTCTAACAGACGGCTTCACGTGACTCCAGTCCTGGCCTCTAACAGACGGCCTCACATGACTCCAGTCCTGGCCTTTAACAGACGGCCTCACGTGACTCCAGTCCTGGCCTCTAACAGACGGCTTCACATGACTCCAGTCCTGGCCTCTAACAGACGGCCTCACATGACTCCAGTCCTGGCCTTTAACAGACGGCTTCACATGACTCCAGTCCTGGCCTCTAACAGACGGCCTCACATGACTCCAGTCCTGGCCTTTAACAGACTGCATCACATGACTCCAGTCCTGGCCTCTATCAGACGGCTTCACGTGACTCCAGTCCTGGCCTCTAACAGACGGCATCACATGACTCCAGTCCTGGCCTCTAACAGACCTTCACATGACTCCAGTCCTGTCCTCTAACAGACCTTCACATGACTCCAGTCCTGGCCTCTAACAGACGGCTTCACATGACTCCAGTCCTGGCCTCTAACAGACGGCTTCACGTGACTCCAGTCCTGGCCTCTAACAGACGGCTTCACATGACTCCAGTCCTGGCCTCTAACAGACGGCTTCACGTGACTCCAGTCCTGGCCTTTAACAGAGGGCCTCACGTGACTCCAGTCCTGGCCTCTAACAGACGGCTTCACGTGACTCCAGTCCTGGCCTCTAACAGACGGCCTCACATGACTCCAGTCCTGGCCTTTAACAGACGGCCTCACGTGACTCCAGTCCTGGCCTCTAACAGACGGCTTCACATGACTCCAGTCCTGGCCTCTAACAGACGGCCTCACATGACTCCAGTCCTGGCCTTTAACAGACGGCTTCACATGACTCCAGTCCTGGCCTCTAACAGACGGCCTCACATGACTCCAGTCCTGGCCTTTAACAGACTGCATCACATGACTCCAGTCCTGGCCTCTATCAGACGGCTTCACGTGACTCCAGTCCTGGCCTCTAACAGACGGCATCACGTGACTCCAGTCCTGGCCTCTAACAGACGGCTTCACGTGACTCCAGTCCTGGCCTCTAACAGACGGCCTCACATGACTCCAGTCCTGGCCTCTAACAGACGGCTTCACATGACTCCAGTCCTGGCCTCTAACAGACGGCTTCACGTGACTCCAGTCCTGGCCTCTAACAGACGGCTTCACGTGACTCCAGTCCTGGCCTCTAACAGACGGCTTCACGTGACTCCAGTCCTGGCCTCTAACAAACGGCCTCACATGACTCCAGTCCTGGCCTCTAACAGACGGCCTCACGTGACTCCAGTCCTGGCCTCTAACAGACGGCCTCACATGACTCCAGTCCTGGCCTTTAACAGACGGCTTCACATGACTCCAGTCGTGGCCTCTAACAGACGGCCTCACATGACTCCAGTCCTGGCCTTTAACAGACTGCATCACATGACTCCAGTCCTGGCCTCTAACAGACGGCTTCACGTGACTCCAGTCCTGGCCTCTAACAGACGGCATCACGTGACTCCAGTCCTGGCCTCTAACAGACGGCTTCACGTGACTCCAGTCCTGGCCTCTAACAGACGGCCTCACATGACTCCAGTCCTGGCCTCTAACAGACGGCTTCACGTGACTCCAGTCCTGGCCTCTAACAGACGGCTTCACGTGACTCCAGTCCTGGCCTCTAACAGACGGCTTCACGTGACTCCAGTCCTGGCCTCTAACGGACGTCTTCATGTGACTCCAGTCCTGGCCTCTAACAGACGGCATCACGTGACTCCAGTCCTGGCCTCAAACAGACGGCATCACGTGACTCCAGTCCTGGCCTCTGACAGACGGCTTCACGTGACTCCAGTCCTGGCCTCTAACAGACCTTCACATGACTCCAGTCCTGGCCTCTAACAGACGGCATCACATGACTCCAGTCCTGGCCTCTAACAGACGGCATCACGTGACTCCAGTCCTGGCCTCTAACAGACGGCATCACGTGACTCCAGTCCTGGCCTCTAACAGACCTTCACATGACTCCAGTCCTGGCCTCTAACAGACGGCTTCACGTGACTCCAGTCCTGGCCTCTAACAGACGGCTTCACATGACTCCAGTCCTGGCCTCTAACAGACGGCTTCACATGACTCCAGTCCTGGCCTCTAACAGACCTTCACATGACTCCAGTCCTGGCCTCTAACAGACTGCATCACATGACTCCAGTCCTGGCCTCTAACAGACCTTCACATGACTCCAGTCCTGGCCTCTAACAGACGGCTTCACATGACTCCAGTCCTGGCCTCTAACAGACCTTCACATGACTCCAGTCCTGGCCTCTAACAGACGGCATCACGTGACTCCAGTCCTGGCCTCTAACAGACCTTCACATGACTCCAGTCCTGGCCTCTAACAGACGGCTTCACGTGACTCCAGTCCTGGCCTCTAACAGACGGCTTCACGGGACTCCAGTCCTGGCCTCTAACAGACTGCTTCACGTGACTCCAGTCCTGGCCTCTAACAGACGGCTTCACGTGACTCCAGTCCTGGCCTCTAACAGACGGCTTCACGGGACTCCAGTCCTGGCCTCTAACAGACGGCTTCACATGACTCCAGTCCTGGCCTCTAACAGACCTTCACATGACTCCAGTCCTGGCCTCTAACAGACTGCATCACATGACTCCAGTCCTGGCCTCTAACAGACCTTCACATGACTCCAGTCCTGGCCTCTAACAGACGGCTTCACATGACTCCAGTCCTGGCCTCTAACAGACCTTCACATGACTCCAGTCCTGGCCTCTAACAGACGGCATCACGTGACTCCAGTCCTGGCCTCTAACAGACCTTCACATGACTCCAGTCCTGGCCTCTAACAGACCTTCATGTGACTCCAGTCCTGGCCTCTAACAGACCTTCACGTGACTCCAGTCCTGGCCTCTAACAGACCTTCACATGACTCCAGTCCTGGCCTCTAACAGACGGCTTCACGTGACTCCAGTCCTGGCCTCTAACAGACCTTCACATGACTCCAGTCCTGGCCTCTAACAGACGGCTTCACGTGACTCCAGTCCTGGCCTTTAACAGAGGGCCTCACGTGACTCCAGTCCTGGCCTCTAACAGACGGCTTCACGTGACTCCAGTCCTGGCCTTTAACAGAGGGCCTCACGTGACTCCAGTCCTGGCCTCTAACAGACGGCTTCACGTGACTCCAGTCCTGGCCTCTAACAGACGGCCTCACATGACTCCAGTCCTGGCCTTTAACAGACGGCCTCACGTGACTCCAGTCCTGGCCTCTAACAGACGGCTTCACATGACTCCAGTCCTGGCCTCTAACAGACGGCCTCACATGACTCCAGTCCTGGCCTTTAACAGACGGCTTCACATGACTCCAGTCCTGGCCTCTAACAGACGGCCTCACATGACTCCAGTCCTGGCCTTTAACAGACTGCATCACCTGACTCCAGTCCTGGCCTCTATCAGACGGCTTCACGTGACTCCAGTCCTGGCCTCTATCAGACGGCTTCACGTGACTCCAGTCCTGGCCTCTAACAGACGGCTTCACGTGACTCCAGTCCTGGCCTCTAACAGACGGCCTCACATGACTCCAGTCCTGGCCTCTAACAGACGGCTTCACATGACTCCAGTCCTGGCCTCTAACAGACGGCTTCACGTGACTCCAGTCCTGGCCTCTAACAGACGGCTTCACGTGACTCCAGTCCTGGCCTCTAACAGACGGCTTCATGTGACTCCAGTCCTGGCCTCTAACAGACGGCCTCACATGACTCCAGTCCTGGCCTCTAACAGATGGCCTCACGTGACTCCAGTCCTGGCCTCTAACAGACGGCCTCACATGACTCCAGTCCTGGCCTTTAACAGACGGCTTCACATGACTCCAGTCGTGGCCTCTAACAGACGGCATCACATGACTCCAGTCCTGGCCTTTAACAGACTGCATCACATGACTCCAGTCCTGGCCTCTAACAGACGGCTTCACGTGACTCCAGTCCTGGCCTCTAACAGACGGCATCACGTGACTCCAGTCCTGGCCTCTAACAGACGGCTTCACGTGACTCCAGTCCTGGCCTCTAACAGACGGCCTCACATGACTCCAGTCCTGGCCTCTAACAGACGGCTTCACGTGACTCCAGTACTGGCCTCTAACAGACGGCTTCACGTGACTCCAGTCCTGGCCTCTAACAGACGGCATCACGTGACTCCAGTCCTGGCCTCTAACGGACGTCTTCATGTGACTCCAGTCCTGGCCTCTAACAGACGGCATCACGTGACTCCAGTCCTGGCCTCAAACAGACGGCATCACGTGACTCCAGTCCTGGCCTCTAACAGACGGCTTCACGTGACTCCAGTCCTGGCCTCTAACAGACCTTCACATGACTCCAGTCCTGGCCTCTAACAGACGGCATCACATGACTCCAGTCCTGGCCTCTAACAGACGGCATCACGTGACTCCAGTCCTGGCCTCTAACAGACGGCATAACGTGACTCCAGTCCTGGCCTCTAACAGACCTTCACATGACTCCAGTCCTGGCCTCTAACAGACGGCTTCACGTGACTCCAGTCCTGGCCTCTAACAGACGGCTTCACATGACTCCAGTCCTGGCCTCTAACAGACCTTCATGTGACTCCAGTCCTGGCCTCTAACAGACCTTCACGTGACTCCAGTCCTGGCCTCTAACAGACCTTCACATGACTCCAGTCCTGGCCTCTAACAGACGGCTTCACGTGACTCCAGTCCTGGCCTCTAACAGACCTTCACATGACTCCAGTCCTGGCCTCTAACAGACGGCTTCACGTGACTCCAGTCCTGGCCTTTAACAGAGGGCCTCACGTGACTCCAGTCCTGGCCTCTAACAGACGGCTTCACGTGACTCCAGTCCTGGCCTTTAACAGAGGGCCTCACGTGACTCCAGTCCTGGCCTCTAACAGACGGCTTCACTTGACTCCAGTCCTGGCCTCTAACAGACGGCCTCACATGACTCCAGTCCTGGCCTTTAACAGACGGCCTCACGTGACTCCAGTCCTGGCCTCTAACAGACGGCTTCACATGACTCCAGTCCTGGCCTCTAACAGACGGCCTCACATGACTCCAGTCCTGGCCTTTAACAGACGGCTTCACATGACTCCAGTCCTGGCCTCTAACAGACGGCCTCACATGACTCCAGTCCTGGCCTTTAACAGACTGCATCACATGACTCCAGTCCTGGCCTCTAACAGACGGCTTCACGTGACTCCAGTCCTGGCCTCTAACAGACGGCATCACGTGACTCCAGTCCTGGCCTCTAACAGACGGCTTCACGTGACTCCAGTCCTGGCCTCTAACAGACGGCCTCACATGACTCCAGTCCTGGCCTCTAACAGACGGCTTCACATGACTCCAGTCCTGGCCTCTAACAGACGGCTTCACGTGACTCCAGTCCTGGCCTCTAACAGACGGCTTCACGTGACTCCAGTCCTGGCCTCTAACAGACGGCTTCATGTGACTCCAGTCCTGGCCTCTAACAGACGGCCTCACATGACTCCAGTCCTGGCCTCTAACAGATGGCCTCACGTGACTCCAGTCCTGGCCTCTAACAGACGGCCTCACATGACTCCAGTCCTGGCCTTTAACAGACGGCTTCACATGACTCCAGTCCTGGCCTCTAACAGACGGCCTCACATGACTCCAGTCCTGGCCTTTAACAGACTGCATCACATGACTCCAGTCCTGGCCTCTAACAGACGGCTTCACGTGACTCCAGTCCTGGCCTCTAACAGACGGCATCACGTGACTCCAGTCCTGGCCTCTAACAGACGGCTTCACGTGACTCCAGTCCTGGCCTCTAACAGACGGCCTCACATGACTCCAGTCCTGGCCTCTAACAGACGGCTTCACGTGACTCCAGTACTGGCCTCTAACAGACGGCTTCACGTGACTCCAGTCCTGGCCTCTAACAGACGGCATCACGTGACTCCAGTCCTGGCCTCTAACGGACGTCTTCATGTGACTCCAGTCCTGGCCTCTAACAGACGGCATCACGTGACTCCAGTCCTGGCCTCAAACAGACGGCATCACGTGACTCCAGTCCTGGCCTCTAACAGACGGCTTCACGTGACTCCAGTCCTGGCCTCTAACAGACCTTCACATGACTCCAGTCCTGGCCTCTAACAGACGGCATCACATGACTCCAGTCCTGGCCTCTAACAGACGGCATCACGTGACTCCAGTCCTGGCCTCTAACAGACGGCATAACGTGACTCCAGTCCTGGCCTCTAACAGACCTTCACATGACTCCAGTCCTGGCCTCTAACAGACGGCTTCACGTGACTCCAGTCCTGGCCTCTAACAGACGGCTTCACATGACTCCAGTCCTGGCCTCTAACAGACGGCTTCACATGACTCCAGTCCTGGCCTCTAACAGACCTTCACATGACTCCAGTCCTGGCCTCTAACAGACTGCATCACATGACTCCAGTCCTGGCCTCTAACAGACCTTCACATGACTCCAGTCCTGGCCTCTAACAGACGGCTTCACATGACTCCAGTCCTGGCCTCTAACAGACCTTCACATGACTCCAGACCTGGCCTCTAACAGACGGCATCACGTGACTCCAGTCCTGGCCTCTAACAGACCTTCACATGACTCCAGTCCTGGCCTCTAACAGACGGCTTCACGTGACTCCAGTCCTGGCCTCTAACAGACGGCTTCACGGGACTCCAGTCCTGGCCTCTAACAGACTGCTTCACGTGACTCCAGTCCTGGCCTCTAACAGACGGCTTCACGTGACTCCAGTCCTGGCCTCTAACAGACGGCTTCACGGGACTCCAGTCCTGGCCTCTAACAGACGGCTTCACATGACTCCAGTCCTGGCCTCTAACAGACCTTCACATGACTCCAGTCCTGGCCTCTAACAGACTGCATCACATGACTCCAGTCCTGGCCTCTAACAGACCTTCACATGACTCCAGTCCTGGCCTCTAACAGACGGCTTCACATGACTCCAGTCCTGGCCTCTAACAGACCTTCACATGACTCCAGTCCTGGCCTCTAACAGACGGCATCACGTGACTCCAGTCCTGGCCTCTAACAGACCTTCACATGACTCCAGTCCTGGCCTCTAACAGACCTTCATGTGACTCCAGTCCTGGCCTCTAACAGACCTTCACGTGACTCCAGTCCTGGCCTCTAACAGACCTTCACATGACTCCAGTCCTGGCCTCTAACAGACGGCTTCACGTGACTCCAGTCCTGGCCTCTAACAGACCTTCACATGACTCCAGTCCTGGCCTCTAACAGACCTTCATGTGACTCCAGTCCTGGCCTCTAACAGACCTTCACGTGACTCCAGTCCTGGCCTCTAACAGACCTTCACATGACTCCAGTCCTGGCCTCTAACAGACGGCTTCACGTGACTCCAGTCCTGGCCTCTAACAGACGGCTTCACATGACTCCAGTCCTGGCCTCTAACAGACCTTCACGTGACTCCAGTCCTGGCCTCTAACAGACCTTCACATGACTCCAGTCCTGGCCTCTAACAGACCTTCACATGACTCCAGTCCTGGCCTCTAACAGACGGCTTCACGTGACTCCACATTTTGTCTCATTGAAACAACAAATCTGAATATTTGGACTGTTGAACGTGTGAGTCATTTTTCCACTGACAGATAACTGGCACATGAAGTAACGATGAAAACAATTGTGAGTCGCAGCCAAAACACAACAACAACAACAACAACAGCCCAAAAAAACACAAGAGCCCGATGCAGCCTGAAGCCAGATAATATCAATGTTTCCTCATAAAACAACATCTCCAGATCATATTTTCCTTGTTCATCGCGGATTATCATCATGATCTTCATCTCCTTTAAATCCACTATTTCATAGATGCATGATGTTGATGTCTATGTTGATGTTGATGTGGTGCTTTCTCCTCTCATCTGCACTTCAATCTTCCTCCTCTTCCTCCTCCTCCTGCTCCTCTTCCTCCTCCTCCTCCTCCTCCTGCTCCTCTTCCTCCTCCTCCTCCTGCTCCTCTTCCTCCTCCTCCTCCTCTTCCTCTTCCTCCTCTTCCTCCTCCTCCTCCTGCTCCTCTTCCTCCTCCTCCTCCTCCTCCTCCTGCTCCTCCTCTTCCTCCTCCTCCTCCTCCTGCTCCTCTTCCTCCTCCTCCTCCTCTTCCTCTTCCTCCTCTTCCTCCTCCTCCTCCTGCTCCTCTTCCTCCTCCTCCTCCTCTTCATCCTCCTCCTCCTCCTCCTCCTGCTCCTCTTCCTCTTCCTCCTCCTCTTCATCCTCCTCCTCCTCCTCCTCCTCCTCCTCCTCCTCCTCCTCCTCCTCCTCCTCCTCCTCCTCCTCAGCTTCCTGCTCCATCCAGTAAATTAACATTTAAACATCCAGATATAGAGAAGCTCTTCTTTCCTCTTACGGCCTCTGAAATGTTCTACTTTCATTTATTCACATTAATCTTTTTCTATATCTTTTGGACTCAAATCACACACAAACTTTTAATTGCAAGCATTTAATTATTAAATAAATGTTAATAAATGTTGACCTGCAGGCACACATCAGGTAGCCGGTGCTATTAATACTAAGTATTAATATTCATTAATTTAATATTCAAAGCTATTAATACCTTTATATATGTATAAAACACCTGTAGGTGTATTCAACATGAACCTCTCCCTCGTGTGCAGTTCAATGTCTCTGTCAATCACTTTTATGCCAAACGAGCAGATTTCAGGTGAGTGTCTGACATGAATTATTGTTTAAGTGCTTAAAGAAATATTAGAAATAAAGAAAAGCTCCGTACCTGTGCGCGCGCGGATCCAGTGTCTCAGAGCAGGAAGGTCTCCGTCCTGCGCTGCTTCATCACACTGAAGGAGGAGGAGGAGGAGGAGGAGGAGGAGGAGGAGGAGGAGGAGGAGGAGGAGGCGACACGCGGTGAAGATGCCGCTCCGTATCGAGGTGTTCGGGGGCTGCGCAGTGGAGCGGGACCTGTGCCGCGTTCAGGCACTGTCGGAAACGCTGGGATCGGCAATCCAGATCCTCTACTTTGAGGCAAGGTAGCAGTAAAAGGAATCGTGTCATATCACTTCAGTTTATTCTTCTTTTCTTTTTGTACCGTAAATACTGATAACTGATAAAGTGAGCTTTTATTGTGAAGGAACAACTTCTAGGCCGGGGGTAATTATGCAAAAGTATGCAAATGAAGTTAGAACTAAGGACTATATATATTTAGTCCTTAACAATTAAGTTGACTTAATTTGCATATTTTTGCATAAATATAAATATATATATATATATATATATAAATATATATATATATATATATATATATATATATATATAAATATATATATATATATATATATGTATGACACTATACTTGTGAGCTGTGTCTCCCTCTGGTGTGCATATATATGTATTACTACTTCCTATGACCACTTTGACGTCATGACTTCTTGTTTCGGTGTGAATCCGGATCTTTAGTCCTGTTGCTTTATCTTTTTAATGTATTTTATGTGTTATGTGATTTCTGTCTTGGCTTCCCTTGAACAAGAGGTCATTGTACCTCAACGGGACCGACCTGGTTAAATAAAGGCTAATAAATAAATACAAGTAAATACCCTGAGGGGTGAGTAACTTCAGATCTTCTACTTCAGTAAAAGAAAGCAACGCTAAGTCGGTGTGAAAATACTCTTATTATTACAACGTAAACATCCTCAAATAAATTATAAATCGTACTCCAGCATCAAAATATGAAATTCCAAAAGTAAAAGCACTGATTATGCAGAATGGCACATTCAAGAACCCCATTGGATCGAGGTTATTGATGCGCACATGAATGAATATGCATTGATGCATTCATACATCACCTTAATATCGTAGCTGGTGAAAGTGGTGCTTATTATCATCAGCTATATTCTGCTTGGTAGCTTAATCTATAATTATATATCGTTTATCAGTTGATTTGATTTGGTATTAATAATGTAAACTAGTGTAGTGAAACATACAATATTTGACTCCCATAATTCAGTGAGTAAATGCACTTAACAAAGAGTGATATTTTACATCTGGTGACCTGAAATGTATTTTAATATCAACTGAAACAGAAGAAGAAGAAAACCCACTCTGGGTCATCAGGTTTACGTATAATAATATTTATTTATTGTGGATAACTTTGCCAACACGATGCATCAGAGTCAAATGAACGAGGCCATAAAAATGAATTGTCCCGCTGTGCACAGTATGTAATATACATATATAATGTATCAGAAGAGAACATACCGTTGATATATATTTATTTTCCTGTAGCAAATTAGGTTCTAAGCAAAATATGAATACAAAATATGTAGTTGCAGCCGAACACTCGCTGTGTCGGATCATAAGCGCTTTCATTTCAACATTATTGATTCTTTACATTTGAGCTCCAGCAACAATAATATCTCAGTGACACATGGACATATTAATGTGTCTGTCATATATATATATATATATATATATATTGCCCTATTGGATTGTAGGTTTTCTATCCAGTGAAATTATTGTAAACATATTTTGGAATGTCAGTAACATTTAGCATGTTCAGATAAACATATTTTTATAATCAAATGCACCGATGATTATCATCTGATCCATAACAGGTAAGTTGGATCGCTGTTGTACATTAAAAACTCTGAAACGACAAATATGTTATATAAGTCACATGATCCATCTCTCCGTCTCTTCCTGTGTTCCTTTATCTCACCTGTCCATCACCGGGGTCCCGCCCCCTCGGGTCACCGGTTGACAGAACTAAATGGATGTCTTTCACTCGTCGGCTCCATCAAAGAACCTCATCTTGTCGGAGTGCACCGAGTCTCTCAGGCGCCGGACGGATGAAGCCGCGTCGCCCGAGACGGGCTCGGAGGAATCGAACCTGCGGGTGATTTGTTTCGTTACGACGATTGTTTCTTTGCTTTCGCTTATTTCGCTCGACGTCTGGCTCACGAAGCGCCGCTCGAAGAGCGTTTTGTTGCCGCGTGAGTCCTCCGCGGTCCACGACGCGGCAGCTCCGTGGGCCCCCGGTCCTCTGGAGAGGCCTCCGGCCGATTGGATCTGGACCGCAGTGAGCAGCTCGGCGCGCCGGGCTTCCGGGGTCGCCTGTATGTTCGACGTAACGACGTGAATCCTCCCCGAGTCCAGTCTGAGCGTGTCCTCCGACGAAGAGGACGCTCCGGACGAAAGGATGGTGACCTTCTCGGGCAAGTGGGACTCGACCGAGATCAGCTCGGTCCTGGTGGTGCAGATGTTCCTGAGCAGCTCCCCGGGCCCCGTGGCGGCGTCAGGACCGGAGTACCTGACAGTCACCTTGGTCGGAGACGCTAAGGAGGCGCCGCCGAGCTCACTCGTCATCGCAGAGCTGATGTCAGCGAAGGCGTCTGAAGACTGCACAGAACAGCTGGAGCTTGTTTCCTCCACTGGGCTCTTCCCAACCGTGGCGTCCTCGGCCGGTTCTGATGGCGAGGACAGGCCAAACGTGGGGAATTTAAACCAGCCTGTCCTCTCAGGACTTCTGACAGCTTCTTGCTTGGTTTCCTTCGCCCTCGCCTCTAATTCCTTTCCTCCGGATCCGTCTGTTTCGTGACCTTCCTTCGAGGTGTCACGATGTTCTGGGGTTTTTGGAACCTTAAATTCAACGTCGACACTCTCGAGGAGCTCACCAAATGACGTAAAGGTCCCTTTTGGAGATTTACTCTCTTCTTTGGGCTCAACTCTCACTTCCTGTTGAGCTTCTTTGCGTTCAGTGTGAACTGGGACGTGTTCTTCTTCAGGGTTGGGTCTGGAGAAACTCGGCTTTGGCATTTTAAACAACGGCAGTTTGAATTTACTTGGCGAGCCGAGGACCACAGCTTCGGTATCAGTGTTTGGTGTTTCAGAATCTGTTAATGCTGCCGGCGATTCTTCTGTTTTCATACCAACACTCAGACCTTTGATGTTGACTTTCTGCTGAAGTTTAGCTCCACCCCTTTCAGCTACTTCCTCTGCATCAGATGCTTCTACGGTGACATCGTAAGGAGCCGCTCCAAATTTCGGCATCTTCAATGTTGGCATTTTAAATTTCAACGGTGATCCTCCAACGTCTTTTGTCTTATCTTGAGTCTCAGAGGCTTTAATGTCCGCACTAGCTGGAGGTTCTTTGACTTTGATTTGAGGGAGTTTGACCTCTGCTTTAACTTCAGGCAACGGGATACCTGCATCTCCCTGTGACGCATTTAAATCTCCAGGTCCTTTTGCTCTCGGTAGAGCAATGCCCAACTTTGGAAATTTAAATTTGCTTCCTTGCCCATCAAGTTCAGCTTCAAGCTCGGGAGCTTTGATTTGCATTTCAGGATGCTTTACTATCACTTGTCCCTCTGGAAGAGAAACATCAATACATGGAAGCTCAGCGCTGATTTCAGGTTCTTTAACCTTTGACTTTGAAAAAGAAAATCTGGGGAGTAAAAATGTAGTTTTTTTCAAGTTTGCATCAGGTTCTGCAGGTTCTTCTGTTAAAATCTCTCCTGAAGGTACTTGAACTTCTGCTTTAGTCTCTGTTGGTATAACATCAACTTTGGGTGTTTCAAGGCTGAGATCTACACCAGGGGCTTTACCACCTGTCCATAATTTTGGAAATGTCCAATTTGGTCGTTTCATCTTGGTTTCAGTCTCAACTGTTGGTGCATCTGATGCTGAAATGATGGCTTCAGGTTGTTTGACTTCAACACTGGGCAGTTTTACCTCAGCGTTGGCTTCTGGCAATGTGACATCTACATCTTTCTCTGAGAACCTCAAATCAATTTCAGGTCCTTTTACTTTTGGCATAGAGATGCCAAACTTTGGCATTTTAAACTTGCTTCCTGATACGTCCAGTTCACTTCCTTTAGCCTTCATATCTACAGAAAGGCCTTCAGTGTCAATGCTTGGAGCAGTGACATCCACTTTAATGTCTTTGTCCACATCAGGTACTTCCACACTGACCTTTGGAGAAGCAGATTCAAATTTGGGTAATGTGAATGTTGGCATTTTAAATTTTGATGGTGATCCTTCAACATTTCCAGTTGGAGCTTCAATCTCAGGAGCTTTAATTTCTACCGTAGCAGATGTAACTTGTTTTATTTTGACATCTGGAAGTTGAACTTCAGCTTTGGCTTCTGGTAATGTGACATCTATATCTTTCTTTAAAAAGCTCAAATCAATTTCAGGTCCTTTTACTTTTGGCATTGAGATGCCAAATTTTGGCATTTTAAACTTGCTTTCCTGGCCCTCTAAATCTACATTACCTTCTGGTGGCTTTACCTCCACTTCTGGTTGTTTGACTTCCACGTTTCCTTCTGGAAGAGAAACATCAATATCTGGGAGACTGGCATCGAATGTAGACTCTTTTGAACTTTGCTTTGAAAATGAAAATTTGGGCAATGAAAACCTCGGCTTTTTGATTTTCGCATCAAGGTCTGTAACAGGTCCCTCCTCTACTGAAATACCACAGGATTCTTTGATATCGATACCTGGAAGATGTATTTCCGTTTTGGCCACCGGGAGTGTAACATCAACGTTTGGGGCATCAAGGTTGACATAGGCTTTAATATCCACTGTAGCAGATGGTTGTTTGACTTCAACACTGGGCAGTTTTACCTCAGCGTTGGCTTCTGGCAATGTGACATCTACATCTTTCTCTGAGAACCTCAAATCAATTTCAGGTCCTTTTACTTTTGGCATAGAGATGCCAAACTTTGGCATTTTAAACTTGCTTCCTGATACGTCCAGTTCACTTCCTTTAGCCTTCATATCTACAGATAGGCCTTCGGTGTCAATGCTTGGAGCAGTGGCATCCACTTTAATGTCTTTGTCCACATCAGGTACTTCCACACTGACCTTTGGAGTAGCGGATCCAAATTTGGGAAATGTGAACGTTGGCATTTTATATTTTGACGGTGATCCTTTTGTACCTTTTGTCCCAATTTTGATCTCAGGACCTTTGATTTCCATTTCAGTAGAAGTGTCTTTTAGTTTAACATCAGGGAGTTGTACTCCAGCTTTGGCTTCTGGTAGAGTCACATCTACATCCTTCTTTGATAAACTTAAATCAATGTCAGTCCTTTTGATTTGTGGCCCAGACAAACCAAGACTTGGTAGTTTAAACTTGCTTCCTTTTCCTTCATGTTCGATGGATGGGCCTTCAATGTCAATGCTGGGTGCTGCAATGTCAACTCTAAGAACCTCTTTAGAAATTGTAATGTCAACCCCATCAATATTGACGTCTTTGTCGGGCATTTCAATGGTGTCACTTTGAGTACCAACTCCAAACTTTGGGAATTTGAATGTCGGCATCTTATATTTTGATGGTGATCCTTTTGTACCAATCTTGATCTGAGGAGCTTTAATTTCTACTTCCGCAGAAGTGTCTTTTAGTTTAACATCAGGGAGTTGTACTCCAGCGTTGGCTTCTGGTAGAGTCACATCTACATCCTTCTTTGATAAACTTAAATCAATGTCAGGCCCTTTGATTTGTGGCCCAGAAAAACCAAGACTTGGTAGTTTAAACTTACTTCCTTTTCCTTCACGGTCGATGGATGGGCCTTCAATGTCAATGCTGGGTGCTGCAATGTCAACTGAAATAACATTTTCAGGAATTTTAATGTCGGCTCCATCAATGTTGACGTCTTTGTCCATATGAGGCACTTCTATGGTGGCAGTTCGAGATCCAACTCCAAATGTTGGGAATTTGAATGTTGGCATCTTAAATTTTGACGACGATCCTTCAACATTATCAGTTTCAGCTTCAATCTCAGGAGCTTTAATATCCACTGTAGCAGATGGTTGTTTGACTTCAACACTGGGCAGTTTTACCTCAGCGTTGGCTTCTGGCAATGTGACATCTACATCTTTCTCTGAGAACCTCAAATCAATTTCAGGTCCTTTTACTTTTGGCATAGAGATGCCAAACTTTGGCATTTTAAACTTGCTTCCTGAAACGTCCAGTTCACTTCCTTTAGCCTTCATATCTACAGAAAGGACTTCGGTGTCAATGCTTGGAGCAGTGACATCCACTTTAATGTCTTTGTCCACATCAGGTACTTCCACACTGACCTTTGGAGAAGCAGATTCAAATTTGGGTAATGTGAATGTTGGCATTTTAAATTTTGATGGTGATCCTTCAACATTTCCAGTTGGAGCTTCAATCTCAGGAGCTTTAATTTCTACCGTAGCAGATGTATTTTGTTTTATTTTGACATCTGGAAGTTGAACTTCAGCTTTGGCTTCTGGTAATGTGACATCTATATCTTTCTTTAAAAAGCTCAAATCAATTTCAGGTCCTTTTACTTTTGGCATTGAGATGCCAAATTTTGGCATTTTAAACTTGCTTTCCTGGCCCTCTAAATCTACATTACCTTCTGGTGGCTTTACCTCCACTTCTGGTTGTTTGACTTCCACGTTTCCTTCTGGAAGAGAAACATCAATATCTGGGAGACTGGCATCGAATGTAGACTCTTTTGAACTTTGCTTTGAAAATGAAAATTTGGGCAATGAAAACCTCGGCTTTTTGATTTTCGCATCAAGGTCTGTAACAGGTCCCTCCTCTACTGAAATACCATAGGATTCTTTGATATCGATACCTGGAAGATGTATTTCCGTTTTGGCCACCGGGAGTGTAACATCAACGTTTGGGGCATCAAGGTTGACATCGGCTTTAATATCCACTGTAGCAGATGGTTGTTTGACTTCAACACTGGGCAGTTTTACCTCAGCGTTGGCTTCTGGCAATGTGACATCTACATCTTTCTCTGAGAACCTCAAATCAATTTCAGGTCCTTTTACTTTTGGCATAGAGATGCCAAACTTTGGCATTTTAAACTTGCTTCCTGAAACGTCCAGTTCACTTCCTTTAGCCTTCATATCTACAGAAAGGCCTTCGGTGTCAATGCTTGGAGCAGTGGCATCCACTTTAATGTCTTTGTCCACATCAGGTACTTCCACACTGACCTTTGGAGTAGCGGATCCAAATTTGGGAAATGTGAACGTTGGCATTTTATATTTTGACGGTGATCCTTTTGTACCTTTTGTCCCAATTTTGATCTCAGGACCTTTGATTTCCATTTCAGTAGAAGTGTCTTTTAGTTTAACATCAGGGAGTTGTACTCCAGCTTTGGCTTCTGGTAGAGTCACATCTACATCCTTCTTTGATAAACTTAAATCAATGTCAGTCCTTTTGATTTGTGGCCCAGACAAACCAAGACTTGGTAGTTTAAACTTGCTTCCTTTTCCTTCATGTTCGATGGATGGGCCTTCAATGTCAATGCTGGGTGCTGCAATGTCAACTCTAAGAACCTCTTTAGAAATTGTAATGTCAACCCCATCAATATTGACGTCTTTGTCGGGCATTTCAATGGTGTCACTTTGAGTACCAACTCCAAACTTTGGGAATTTGAATGTCGGCATCTTATATTTTGATGGTGATGCTTTTGTACCAATCTTGATCTGAGGAGCTTTAATTTCTACTTCCGCAGAAGTGTCTTTTAGTTTAACATCAGGGAGTTGTACTCCAGCGTTGGCTTCTGGTAGAGTCACATCTACATCCTTCTTTGATAAACTTAAATCAATGTCAGGCCCTTTGATTTGTGGCCCAGAAAAACCAAGACTTGGTAGTTTAAACTTACTTCCTTTTCCTTCACGGTCAATGGATGGGCCTTCAATGTCAATGCTGGGTGCTGCAATGTCAACTGAAATAACATTTTCAGGAATTTTAATGTCGGCTCCATCAATTTTGACGTCTTTGTCCATATGAGGCACTTCTATGGTGGCAGTTCGAGATCCAACTCCAAATGTTGGGAATTTGAATGTTGGCATCTTAAATTTTGACGACGATCCTTCAACATTATCAGTTTCAGCTTCAATCTCAGGAGCTTTAATATCCACTGTAGCAGATGGTTGTTTGACTTCAACACTGGGCAGTTTTACCTCAGCGTTGGCTTCTGGCAATGTGACATCTACATCTTTCTCTGAGAACCTCAAATCAATTTCAGGTCCTTTTACTTTTGGCATAGAGATGCCAAACTTTGGCATTTTAAACTTGCTTCCTGATACGTCCAGTTCACTTCCTTTAGCCTTCATATCTACAGATAGGCCTTCAGTGTCAATGCTTGGAGCAGTGACATCCACTTTAATGTCTTTGTCCACATCAGGTACTTCCACACTGACCTTTGGAGAAGCAGATTCAAATTTGGGTAATGTGAATGTTGGCATTTTAAATTTTGATGGTGATCCTTCAACATTTCCAGTTGGAGCTTCAATCTCAGGAGCTTTAATTTCTACCGTAGCAGATGTATTTTGTTTTATTTTGACATCTGAAAGTTGAACTTCAGCTTTGGCTTCTGGTAATGTGACATCTATATCTTTCTTTAAAAAGCTCAAATCAATTTCAGGTCCTTTTACTTTTGGCATTGAGATGCCAAATTTTGGCATTTTAAACTTGCTTTCCTGGCCCTCTAAATCTACATTACCTTCTGGTGGCTTTACCTCCACTTCTGGTTGTTTGACTTCCACGTTTCCTTCTGGAAGAGAAACATCAATATCTGGGAGACTGGCATCGAATGTAGACTCTTTTGAACTTTGCTTTGAAAATGAAAATTTGGGCAATGAAAACCTCGGCTTTTTGATTTTCGCATCAAGGTCTGTAACAGGTCCCTCCTCTACTGAAATACCACAGGATTCTTTGATATCGATACCTGGAAGATGTATTTCCGTTTTGGCCACCGGGAGTGTAACATCAACGTTTGGGGCATCAAGGTTGACATCGGCTTTAATATCCACTGTAGCAGATGGTTGTTTGACTTCAACACTGGGCAGTTTTACCTCAGCGTTGGCTTCTGGCAATGTGACATCTACATCTTTCTCTGAGAACCTCAAATCAATTTCAGGTCCTTTTACTTTTGGCATAGAGATGCCAAACTTTGGCATTTTAAACTTGCTTCCTGATACGTCCAGTTCACTTCCTTTAGCCTTCATATCTACAGATAGGCCTTCGGTGTCAATGCTTGGAGCAGTGGCATCCACTTTAATGTCTTTGTCCACATCAGGTACTTCCACACTGACCTTTGGAGTAGCGGATCCAAATTTGGGAAATGTGAACGTTGGCATTTTATATTTTGACGGTGATCCTTTTGTACCTTTTGTCCCAATTTTGATCTCAGGACCTTTGATTTCCATTTCAGTAGAAGTGTCTTTTAGTTTAACATCAGGGAGTTGTACTCCAGCTTTGGCTTCTGGTAGAGTCACATCTACATCCTTCTTTGATAAACTTAAATCAATGTCAGGCCCTTTGATTTGTGGCCCAGACAAACCAAGACTTGGTAGTTTAAACTTACTTCCTTTTCCTTCATGTTCGATGGATGGGCCTTCAATGTCAATGCTGGGTGCTGCAATGTCAACTCTAAGAACCTCTTTAGAAATTGTAATGTCAGCCCCATCAATGTTGACGTCTTTGTCGGGCATTTCAATGGTGTCACTTTGAGTACCAACTCCAAACTTTGGGAATTTGAATGTCGGCATCTTATATTTTGATGGTGATCCTTTTGTACCAATCTTGATCTGAGGAGCTTTAATTTCTACTTCCGCAGAAGTGTCTTTTAGTTTAACATCAGGGAGTTGTACTCCAGCTTTGGCTTCTGGTAGAGTCACATCTACATCTTTCTTTGATAAACTTAAATCAATGCCAGGCCCTTTAATTTGAGGCCCAGAAAAACCAAGACTTGGTAGTTCAAACGTACTTCCTTTTCCTTCACGGTCAATGGATGGGCCTTCAATGTCAATGCTGGGTGCTGCAATGTCAACTGAAATAACATTTTCAGGAATTTTAATGTCGGCTCCATCAATTTTGACGTCTTTGTCCATATGAGGCACTTCTATGGTGGCAGTTGGAGATCCAACTCCAAATGTTGGGAATTTGAATGTTGGCATCTTATATTTTGACGGTGATCCTTTTGTACCTTTTATCCCAATTTTGATCTCAGGACCTTTGATTTCCATTGCAGTAGAAGTGTCTTTTAGTTTAACATCAGGGAGTTGTACTCCAGCTTTGGCTTCTGGTAGAGTCACATCTACATCCTTCTTTGATAAACTTAAATCAATGTCAGGCCCTTTGATTTGTGGCCCAGACAAACCAAGACTTGGTAGTTTAAACTTGCTTCCTTTTCCTTCATGTTCGATGGATGGGCCTTCAATGTCAATGCTGGGTGCTGCAATGTCAACTGAAATAACATTTTCAGGAATTTTAATGTCGGCTCCATCAATGTTGACGTCTTTGTTCATATGAGGCACTTCTATGGTGGCAGTTCGAGATCCAACTCCAAATGTTGGGAATTTGAATGTTGGCATCTTAAATTTTGACGACGATCCTTCAACATTATCAGTTTCAGCTTCAATCTCAGGAGCTTTAATATCCACTGTAGCAGATGGTTGTTTGACTTCAACACTGGGCAGTTTTACCTCAGCGTTGGCTTCTGGCAATGTGACATCTACATCTTTCTCTGAGAACCTCAAATCAATTTCAGGTCCTTTTACTTTTGGCATAGAGATGCCAAACTTTGGCATTTTAAACTTGCTTCCTGATACGTCCAGTTCACTTCCTTTAGCCTTCATATCTACAGATAGGCCTTCAGTGTCAATGCTTGGAGCAGTAACATCCACTTTAATGTCTTTGTCCACATCAGGTACTTCCACACTGACCTTTGGAGTAGCGGATCCAAATTTGGGAAATGTGAACGTTGGCATTTTATATTTTGCTGAAGATCCTTCAACATTTGTTGTCTGAACATCAATTCCAGGACCTTTGATTTGCATTTCAGTAGAAGTGTCTTTTAGTTTAACATCAGGGAGTTGTACTCCAGCGTTGGCTTCTGGTAGAGTCACATCTACATCCTTCTTTGATAAACTTAAATCAACGTCAGGCCCTTTGATTTGTGGCCCAGACAAGCCAAGACTTGGTAGTTTAAACTTACTTCCTTTTCCTTCATGTTCGATGGATGGGCCTTCAATGTCAATGCTGGGTGCTGCAATGTCAACTCTAAGAACCTCTTTAGAAATTGTAATGTCAGCCCCATCAATGTTGACGTCTTTGTCGGGCATTGCAATGGTGGCACTTTGAGTACCAACTCCAAACTTTGGGAATTTGAATGTCGGCATCTTATATTTTGATGGTGATCCTTTTGTACCAATCTTGATCTGAGGAGCTTTAATTTCTACTTCCGCAGAAGTGTCTTTTAGTTTAACATCAGGGAGTTGTACTCCAGCGTTGGCTTCTAGTAGAGTCACATCTACATCTTTCTTTGATAAACTTAAATCAATGTCAGGCCCTTTGATTTGTGGCCCAGACAAACCAAGACTTGGTAGTTCAAACGTACTTCCTTTTCCTTCACGGTCAATGGATGGGCCTTCAATGTCAATGCTGGGTGCTGCAATGTCAACTGAAATAACATTTTCAGGAATTTTGATGTCAGCCCCATCAATGTTGACGTCTTTGTCCATATGAGGCACTTCTATGGTGGCAGTTCGAGATCCAACTCCAAATTTTGGTAATTTGAATGTTGGCATCTTAAATTTTGACGACGATCCTTCAACATTATCAGTTTCAGCTTCAATCTCAGGAGCTTTAATATCCACTGTAGCAGATGGTTGTTTGACTTCAACACTGGGCAGTTTTACCTCAGCGTTGGCTTCTGGCAATGTGACATCTACATCTTTCTCTGAGAACCTCAAATCAATTTCAGGTCCTTTTACTTTTGGCATAGAGATGCCAAACTTTGGCATTTTTAACTTTCTTCCTGATACGTCCAGTTCACTTCCTTTAGCCTTCATATCTACAGATAGGCCTTCAGTGTCAATGCTTGGAGCAGTGACATCCACTTTAATGTCTTTGTCCACATCAGGTACTTCCACACTGACCTTTGGAGTAGCGGATCCAAATTTGGGAAATGTGAACGTTGGCATTTTATATTTTGCTGAAGATCCTTCAACATTTGTTGTCTGAACATCAATTCCAGGACCTTTGATTTCCATTTCAGTAGAAGTGTCTTTTAGTTTAACATCAGGGAGTTGTACTCCAGCGGTGGCTTCTGGTAGAGTCACATCTACATCCTTCTTTGATAAACTTAAATCAATGTCAGGCCCTTTGATTTGTGGCCCAGACAAACCAAGACTTGGTAGTTTAAACTTGCTTCCTTTTCCTTCACGGTCGATGGATGGGCCTTCAATGTCAATGCTGGGTGCTGCAATGTCAACTGAAATAACATTTTCAGGAATTTTGATGTCAGCCCCATCAATGTTGACGTCTTTGTCCATATGAGGCACTTCTATGGTGGCAGTTCGAGATCCAACTCCAAATTTTGGTAATTTGAATTTTGGCATCTTAAATTTTGACGACGATCCTTCAACATTATCAGTTTCAGCTTCAATCTCAGGAGCTTTAATATCCACTGTAGCAGATGGTTGTTTGACTTCAACACTGGGCAGTTTTACCTCAGCGTTGGCTTCTGGCAATGTGACATCTACATCTTTCTCTGAGAACCTCAAATCAATTTCAGGTCCTTTTACTTTTGGCATAGAGATGCCAAACTTTGGCATTTTAAACTTGCTTCCTGATACGTCCAGTTCACTTCCTTTAGCCTTCATATCTACAGAAAGGCCTTCAGTGTCAATGCTTGGAGCAGTAACATCCACTTTAATGTCTTTGTCCACATCAGGTACTTCCACACTGACCTTTGGAGTAGCGGATCCAAATTTGGGAAATGTGAACGTTGGCATTTTATATTTTGCTGAAGATCCTTCAACATTTGTTGTCTGAACATCAATTCCAGGACCTTTGATTTGCATTGCAGTAGAAGTGTCTTTTAGTTTAACATCAGGGAGTTGTACTCCAGCTTTGGCTTCTGGTAGAGTCACATCTACATCCTTCTTTGATAAACTTAAATCAATGTCAGGCCCTTTGATTTGAGGCCCAGAAAAACCAAGACTTGGTAGTTTAAACTTACTTCCTTTTCCTTCATGTTCGATGGATGGGCCTTCAATGTCAATGCTGGGTGCTGCAATGTCAACTCTAAGAACCTCTTTAGGAATTGTGATGTCAGCCCCATCAATGTTGACGTCTTTGTCGGGCATTGCAATGGTGGCACTTTGATTACCAACTCCAAACTTTGGGAATTTGAATGTCGGCATCTTATATTTTGATGGTGATCCTTTTGTACCTTTTGTCCCAATCTTGATCTCAGAAGCTTTAATTTCCTCTTCAGGTTCTCTGACTTTAACATTAGGGAGTTTTATTTCAGCTTTAGCCTCTGACAATGTGACATCTACATCTTTCTTTGACAAACTTTCAGGTCCTGTAACTTTGGGCGTTGAGATGCCAAACTTTGGCATTTTAAACTTGCTTGCTTCAACTTCTGCTTCACACTCTGGTAGTTCCACTTCCCCTCTTCTTACTTCCACCTTTCCCTCTGGAATGGCAACAGTCGCATCCTGAAGACTGGTATCAAGTTCTGGGGCCTTAACACTTGGATTTGAAAAAGAAAATCTGGGCAGTGAGAACTTTGGCTTTGTCAGTTTTGCATCTACCTCAACACCAACTGAGGCCCTTTTGACGTGGACCTCTGCTTTGATTTCTGCTTCATCAACTACTGTGTGTGGCACAGATATGTGCATGTCAGCTCCATCAATTTTGATTTCTTTGTCTATATCAGGTACTTCAGTGCTGACATTTGGAGTAGTAGCTCCAAATGTGGGAAATTTAAATGTTGGCAATTTAAATGTTGATGGTGATTCCTTCATACTGCTTATTGGAGCTTCAATTTTAGGAGCTTTCATTTCTACTTCGGCAGAAGATTCTTTGAGTTCAACATTAGGAAGATTCACTTTTGCGTGTAGTAATGATATGTCTACATCTTTCTTTGATGAGCTGAAATCAAATTCAGGTCCTTTTACATTTGGCATTGAGATTCCAAACTTTGTTTTTTTGAACTGTTCTCCTTGTCCATGAAGTTCATCTTCAGACTGCACAAACTGCAAATCCATTTCAGGCTTTTTAAACTCCACCTTAGCCTCTGGAAGTGAAACATCTACTTTTCCAAGATCAACATCAGGAAGTTTGACATCAACTGTTGTCTCTGGTAATTTGACATCTATGTCTTCAATCTTTGGTCCCTTCATGGAGAAACCAAGATTTGGCATTTTGTACTTGCTTCCTTTCCCGTTCTGTTCAGCTGCTGTAGTTTTCATATCCATTGAAGGGCCATCAATGTAAATGCTGGGTGCTAGAATATCAACTGTAGACCCTTCGTCAGGGAACTTAATATCAGCTCCATCGATTTTGACATCTTTGTCCATATCAGGTAGTTCTACAGAAACGTTTGGAGTACCAACTCCAAATTTCGGTAGTTTGAAAGTCGGCATCTTAAATCTTGATGCTGATGCTTCATTAACTTTTGCCTCAACTTTTATTTCAGGAGCATTAATTTCAACTTTAGCAGAGAGTTCTTTCAGGACAACTTCAGGGACTTTTACTGCAGCTTTGGCTTCTGGTAGTGTCACATGTCCATCTTTCTTTGATAAGCCAAAGTGAATTTCAGGTTCTTTTACTTTTTGCATTGACATTCCCAACGTTGGTATTTTAAACTTGCTTCCTTGCCCATCAATTTCAACGTTGCTTTGCAAAGGTTTCATTTCTAAATCAGGCTTTTTAACTTCCACCTTTGACTCTGAAATAAAAACTTCTGCTTCTCCAAGACTGGCATCAATTTTAGGGGCTTTTGGGAGTTTGATTTTAGCACTAGTTTTTGGTAATGTGACCTCTACGTCTTTCTTTGATGAACTTAAATTAAGTCGAGTCCCTTTGACTTTAGGCATAGAGAACCCGAGATGTGGCATTTTAAACTGGCCTTCTTTACCCTCATGATCAGTTCCTGTAGCTTTCACATCTACTGAAGGACCCTCAATGTCAACACTGGGTGCTTCAATGTTAAACGCAAGCCTATTAATGTTAGCGCAATCGATTTTTCCATCTTTTTCCATATCGCACACTTCCACAGACACATTTGGAGTACCAACTCCAACGGTTGGTAGTTTAAATGTCGGCATCTTTAATTTGGATGGTGATCCTTGAACATCCTGTTTGTAAACTTCAATCTCTGGAGCTTTGCCCTCAACTTTAATACCAAGTTCTGTATGTTCAACATTATGAAGTTTGACTTCTGCTTTTGTGTGAGACAACGGGAAATCTACGTCTTCTTTTGATAGGCTGAAGTCCATTTGAGGTCCTTTCACCTTTGACATGGAGATGCTCAGATTTGGGATTTTGAACTTGCCTCCCCTGTCCTCCATTTCCAGTGTTTTCACATCAATGCTGAGGTCCTCATTTGCATCAGGCACATTTACGCTGATGTTCGGAGTTACTGCTCCAAATTCGGGCAGTTTGAACGACTGCTTCTCGGCTTCGAAGTCTTTGAGCTTACCTCCAACATCTGGAAAGGAGACGTCTGCCTTTGGGCTGTCAGCATTTAGAGGAACGCCAAAACCTGTCAGCCGAGTGCCGCCATCCTTTTTGACTGGTGAACCAACTGCTGAATCAATGTATTCAATGCCGTCAATTTCAGGTATTTGGACATCCGACACGACACCTCCAATCTTGTTTGTTGTTTCCGTCTTTGATATTTCTACTTCTTGGAGGAATATTGTCCTTTCTCCTTTTATGCAGTCAACGTTTTCCTCAGAGATATTTTGTTTTGGCGAGTGAATCCCAATGCCAAGGATTTTTATGTCTGGTTTTGTAATCTCACAGCTCGGCATCGTTATCTTTGTCCTCTTTGTTTTGAATGTTGCTGCAGATACATATTCAGATTTGATGCCTTGTGTTTCTTGTGTTGGAAGAAGGGCTACTTCCTGTGCACTTTCTCTTCCAGGTATCAGGATATGTTCTCGTTTATAAACCTCTGTGTGGCTTTGTTTTGGCTCAGCTTTGTATTCCTCTAAAGTTTTTTTAACATCTACCTGAGTCGCCACTAACAGTTCCTCTGAGGCTAAATCCACAGGTGTGATCTTTGGTAGTTTGATGCTTGTCTTGGAGACTTCTGTCACGTCCAACTTACTCAAGTGTTTGGTTTTTGTGGGTGTTTTCACCGATATTCTTTGTGCATTTGCGTCTATCATGGTAATTTCCTCAGGAATAGGCATTCCACTTGTGTCCACCTGAGGCAGCTTGAATCCAGGCAATTTTGAAATTGCCTCTTTCACGCTGTCAACGTCAATCAACAGCTGCACGGTTTCAGCTTGAATGTCCTCATGATGTCCGGTAAATACAGTTTGGGGCTCTTTAATTCTTTTGCCAGTGGTTCTCTTGGACATGTCCTCCATACCTGGAATCTCAATGTCTTCCCGTTTGGGAAGTTTAGTTCTGGAAAGACCGCTTTTTGACAGTCGCTCGTAAGGATCTTCTTTCACTGCTGCACCCTCAGTTGTAAGTTGTTTGACTTTAGTTGCACATTCTTCAACATTGACATACGTCTTGAGGATTGTTTCCTCGCTGGCGATGTCACTGAAGCCGACTTTAGGCAGTTTGAATGTTGGATCTGGTTTCTGTTTTGTGCCCTTGCCCTTCTTTGTTTTCTCTTCACCTTTCTGTGGAGATTTTTGTGTTAATGCAACGTCAGATACCTCAAGTTCCCCCTTTGGTATGCTCATGGCATCAAGAGCAAGTAGATCCCCTTGTAGTTTTGTTTGTGAGTCTGCTGTTTCAATGCTCGCCCCCAGTGTTTTCAGTCTTTTTGGTGACGATTTTGCTTTCTTGTGCGATTTATCCTTCCCCAACATTTTGATTTTTAATTCAGACAGCTCTTTCTTCTTCTTCCCGTCGGGGGACTTGATACCAGAGGAACCTTCTTGACCGGCCAGAGCCACAGTTAGATCTTCTGTTTTCAAAGTGCCAGCTATGCTGATGAGTTCCACCTTGTGTTGAACCCTTTGAGGTTCTGTAGGTTCTGGATCACGCCTCAAGTCCTCCACTACCTTCAGGTCCTCTGCCACGTATACTTGAGGTGTTTCCTCTGAGGAGCTTTCCAGGCACTCGGGCGAAAGCAGCTGTGTAGAAGTTGGTGCGTCTGTGTCCGGGTCTTCAGAGGAACTGATGCGGCCTCTCTTCGTCAGACCAGGAAGCTTCATTTTATGCTTCTTCTTGCCTTTGAGAGCGACCTGGGATTTTATAGGTGACTCTGTGTCACTCGTCGTGGGACTGAGTTCCAGCTTCCTCTGCTCGTCCGCCTCAGAGGAGCTGTGAGACCTCGCGAAGCGGGACTTGTGTCCTTTTCCAAAAGAGGGAAACTTAGGCCATGAAATGCGGGCTTCACCGCGCCTTTTGCTTTTTCCTTGCTCCCTCATCTCTGGAGCGTAGACGTCTTCCTCCTGTCGAGCAACGGGACAATAAAAGGTCTTTATGTCTCTATTTTTTTGTTTATCACAGAAAGAGTCTGACAACTTGAACGTAATAGTTACAGGGATGATGTCGGACTCGAAGGCGGGTTCGGCGTCTGCGGCGCTAGGTTTGCGTTTCAAGCAGAGCTTCACTTTGTAGGCCTGAGCGTGCTCCAGGATCTGAACGGCGTCCTCGTACGACATGTTGTCGAAGTACACGGTGGCGCTCAGAATCTGATCACCTGCAGCAACAAGAGAAGCACTCAGATGGGACACGTTAAGTAGCTTCTTCAGGGTGACGACATGGAGATAGACAAAGACATGTGTAGTGGACGTTTGTAATGGGATTCTAAAAAACAACTAATTATTATTTAAGCGTCATTAATATCAAATAAGTTCAGTTTTTATTGTAATTGGACAGAAAATGTCTCAGTAATTGTTCCTCGTTTACCTTCTTTCAGTTTCAGACTTTTGGAGGCCGGGGACTCTGGAACCACTTCCTTGATGAAGATCCCCTCTCGGCCCCCTCCGCCGTAGACGAGACCCTCTGCACATCCATCTCGGGCTGTTTTCACCATCAGTCCAGACTCAGGGCTGTGGACTTCCTGCCGGATCAAAACAGAAGGATTGAGACCCCTTCACCTTTACCCGTATCCACAGAGAGGAGAAGGTGGGAACGTCTCACCTTCAGTTTGCTCATCTTTGGAGTCGAGCGCTTCTCGAACACCGACCCGAGTCCAGACCTTTTACTTTTCTTTCCACTCCCACTTTGGTGCTGTGGCTCGTGCTCCGATTCCCACTGCAAAGACACGAGGAGACAAGTCTCATTCTGGACGTCACACTGAAGGAAAGATGACTGCCAGGCTTTGAGGAGAGGAACGGGCAATACGCACGCTTTAACACGGGGGCGGAGCCGAGTCTGGATCAATATTACAATAAGCAACATTAACGCAACAGAAAGCCATCTTACACCACACGTTAATCTTAGTAAGTGCATGCGTACCTCTTCAGGGTAGTCCTCCACGGGAGACGATCCCTGAGGTCGCGGCCTCTCTGTGAACTGAGACGGGTCGTCACATGTCTGCGTGGACAAAAGGTCATTAAGCACAAAAATATTCCCAAAACAGTTTCAAACAGAAATCACAATCTGTCAATCACGTTGTAGCCCCGCCCCTAAAGCATCCCCTGCTTTATGGTCTGTTTGACTCTAAATGACCATAATTTACTAAATGAACATCACGCTGTATTGAAGAAGACTTGAAACTAGAGATTGAGACCAAAAACTAATGTTTACAATGTTTACTGAGGGAATAAATCAAGAGAAGTAGTCATTTATATAGACTTCTATACAACCAGAGGAGTCGCCCCCTGGTGGTCAGGAGAGAGAATGCAGCTTTAACACATGAAGCATAGACTTCTATACAACCAGAGGAGTCGCCCCCTGGTGGTCAGTAGAGAGAATGCAGCTTTAACACAAGAAGCATATACTTCTATACAACCAGAGGAGTCGCCCCCTGGTGGACAGTAGAGAGAATGCAGCTTTAACACATGAAGCATAGACTTCTATACAACCAGAGGAGTCGCCCCCTGGTGGTCAGGAGAGAGAATGCAGCTTTAACACATGAAGCATAGACTTCTATACAACCAGAGGAGTCGCCCCCTGGTGGTCAGGAGAGAGAATGCAGCTTTAACACATGAAGCATAGACTTCTATACAACCAGAGGAGTCACCCCCTGGTGGTCAGTAGAGAGAATGCAGCTTTAACACAAGAAGCATATACTTCTATACAACCAGAGGAGTCGCCCCCTGGTGGACAGTAGAGAGAATGCAGCTTTAACACATGAAGCATAGACTTCTATACAACCAGAGGAGTCGCCCCCTGGTGGTCAGGAGAGAGAATGCAGCTTTAACACATGAAGCATAGACTTCTATACAACCAGAGGAGTCGCCCCCTGGTGGTCAGGAGAGAGAATGCAGCTTTAACACATGAAGCATAGACTTCTATACAACCAGAGGAGTCGCCCCCTGGTGGTCAGTAGAGAGAATGCAGCTTTAACACAAGAAGCATATACTTCTATACAACCAGAGGAGTCGCCCCCTGGTGGACAGTAGAGAGAATGCAGCTTTAACACATGAAGCATAGACTTCTATACAACCAGAGGAGTCGCCCCCTGGTGGTCAGGAGAGAGAATGCAGCTTTAACACATGAAGCATAGACTTCTATACAACCAGAGGAGTCGCCCCCTGGTGGTCAGTAGAGAGAATGCAGCTTTAACACATGAAGCGTAGACTTCTATACAACCAGAGGAGTCGCCCCCTGGCGGTCAGTAGAGAGAATGCAGCTTTAACACATGAAGCGTAGACTTCTATACAACCAGAGGAGTCGCCCCCTGGTGGTCAGGAGAGAGAATGCAGCTTTAACACATGAAGCGTAGACTTCTATACAACCAGAGGAGTCGCCCCCTGGTGGTCGGAGAGAGAATGCAGCTTTAACACATGAAGCGTAGACTTCTATACAACCAGAGGAGTCGCCCCCTGGTGGTCAGGAGAGAGAATGCAGCTTTAACACATGAAGCGTAGACTTCTATACAACCAGAGGAGTCGCCCCCTGGTGGTCAGGAGAGAGAATGCAGCTTTAACACAGGAAGCGTAGACTTCTATACAACCAGAGGAGTCGCCCCCTGGTGGTCAGGAGAGAGAATGCAGCTTTAACACATGAAGCACAGACTTCTATAC
This sequence comes from Cyclopterus lumpus, assembly GCF_009769545.1. Taxonomy (NCBI): domain Eukaryota; kingdom Metazoa; phylum Chordata; class Actinopteri; order Perciformes; family Cyclopteridae; genus Cyclopterus; species Cyclopterus lumpus. The sequence goes on from NC_046987.1 coordinate 22,400,042, forward strand.
AACCAGAGGAGTCGCCCCCTGGCATTATCGATGATCATATTGTATTCCTCACGTACCTCAAAAACAGTTTTTAACTCCAGAACCTGAAAGATGTGCAAAAAGCTTCTCTTCATAAATAGTGTGATAACAACTCGCTCTGCCAGCGTTGTTAAATAATCATCACATCAGTAGTGTGTTGGCCGGTCAGTACAAAACACCTCTAAGATTATTGTATTTATTCTCATATAATGGTACAAATATTAATGTTCCCCAACTCTCATCCTGGTACTTTGTGATTAATGCTAAGATAGCGTGTTAGCATGCATACTTAGAATGCTAACACGTTAAATGTTAATAACGTACTTAATTATATTAACATAACTGTAGTCTTCAGTCCTTCTGATATCATTATTATTAATAACAGATTGTTTTACTTTTATTAATATCATATCAGTAAATTCAGCTTATCAAGTAGCTCAAGAATAGTAAGGTGTGTCTCACCTGGAAGGTGTCAAATCAACATTTAGGTAAATAGTCTTGGATCAGACGTTAGCTTCATAACTGCATGTTTTTAGTTTTAATATACAGATTTTCTGTTGATTGAAGCCGATAAAGAAACCTTTATTGACAGAAAGAGGCGGTCTGAAAGTGACTCACTGAATCGTCCTCTGGTCCCGGCTCTGCAGCTCTCAGCCTCCGACCGGCGCCTGGAAGCACAGAACGGCTTATTGTCGTGTTTCAGGAAATATTAATATCAGAAACAGAATCCTTTATTTGTACCTTGCACATACGAGGAGTTTGACTCTGTGAAGGTTGCATAACAACAAACATAAACATTGAATAAATTGTAAAAAACAAACAAATTGTAATAATTTAAAAAAGAAAGAAAAAGAAAATATACATATAATTTTTATTAATATATATTTAAGTACATAATATTACATTACGACCTCAGAGAGACACCGAGACCCGAAGACTCTCTAGTAGTTTCAGGTCTCAGAGAGACACCGAGACCCGAAGACTCTCTAGTAGTTTCAGGTCTCAGAGAGACACCGAGACCCGAAGACTCTCTAGTAGTTTCAGGCTTTAGAGAGACCACGAGCCCTGAAGACTCTCTAGTAGTTTCAGGCTTTAGAGAGACCACGAGCCCTGAAGACTCTCTAGTAGTTTCAGGCTTTAGAGAGACCACGAGCCCTGAAGACTCTCTAGTAGTTTCAGGCTTTAGAGAGACCACAAGCCCTGAAGACTCTCTATTAGTTGCAGGTCTCAGAGAGACCACGAGCCCTGAAGACTCTCTAGTAGTTGCAGGTCTCAGAGAGACCACGAGCCCTGAAGACTCTCTAGTAGTTGCAGGTCTCAGAGAGACCACGAGCCCTGAAGACTCTCTAGTAGTTTCAGGTCTCAGAGAGACAACAAGCCCTGAAGACTCTCTAGTAGTTTCAGGCCTCAGAGAGACAACGAGCCCTGAAGACTCTCTAGTAGTTGCAGGTCTCAGAGAGACAACAAGCCCTGAAGACTCTCTAGTAGTTTCAGGTCTCAGAGAGACCCCGAGCCCTGAAGACTCTCTAGTAGTTTCAGGTCTCAGAGAGACAACAAGCCCTGAAGACTCTCTAGTAGTTGCAGGTCTCAGAGAGACAACAAGCCCTGAAGACTCTCTAGTAGTTTCAGGCCTCAGAGAGACCACGAGCCCTGAAGACTCTCTAGTAGTTTCAGGTCTCAGAGAGACCCCGAGCCCTGAAGACTCTCTAGTAGTTTCAGGTCTCAGAGAGACAACAAGCCCTGAAGACTCTCTAGTAGTTTCAGGCCTCAGAGAGACCACAAGCCCTGAAGACTCTCTAGTAGTTGCAGGTCTCAGAGAGACCCCGAGCCCTGAAGACTCTCTAGTAGTTTCAGGTCTCAGAGAGACAACAAGCCCTGAAGACTCTCTAGTAGTTTCAGGCCTCAGAGAGACAACAAGCCCTGAAGACTCTCTAGTAGTTGCAGGTCTCAGAGAGACAACAAGCCCTGAAGACTCTCTAGTAGTTTCAGGCCTCAGAGAGACAACAAGCCCTGAAGACTCTCTAGTAGTTTCAGGCCTCAGAGAGACAACAAGCCCTGAAGACTCTCTAGTAGTTTCAGGCCTCAGAGAGACAACGAGCCCTGAAGACTCTCTAGTAGTTTCAGGCCTCAGAGAGACCCAGAGCCCTGAAGACTCTCTAATAGTTGCAGGTCTCAGAGAGACCACGAGCCCTGAAGACTCTCTAGTAGTTTCAGGCTTTAGAGAGACCACGAGCCCTGAAGACTCTCTAGTAGTTTCAGGTCTCAGAGAGACGCCGAGACCTGATGAGACTATTTCGAGCTCTTCCTGGCAGCGACTCCCCCGGGAAGCCGCCTCCTCCCTGTAAAGTGATCCTCGGCATCGATCCTCAGACGAGGCGTCTGGAAGGGACCGTCGGCCTCCACCTGAAGACCATTATTGTTACTTGCATTTTAAATGAGCTCGTCGGAACAATAAAAGAACATGTGACATGAATCCATGATGGACGGTGGAGGAACAGTTGTCTCTGTCCTTCATGTTTCTTATGGTTCTGGATCCTCATTGGTTCATAAATCCATGTCGTCAAGAGGCCATGAATCAGCAGATGTTTTCTGTTTTTATGTATTAACATCGTGTCAACTCCCTTCAGCTGCGAATGAAAATGTTAACAATTTTAACAAAATAAAAACATGACATTAAAACTCAAAATATGCAATTATAATCTTGGGCATACAAATGTTTGTAAAATTTAAGGTGCAATCAACCTTTTCACCTTTGTTTTTTTTCATTTTACCACCAAAAAGGGAACTTTTTGCATTTAATACTTATTTAGAAACGTTTGAAAATATAATATATGAAACCCGTGCATTAGAAGAGCTTTAAGACAACAGACCGCTGGTAATAGAACAAATAAAAAGCCTCCTCCAGTCTCAGGGTGTGCCGCTGCCTCAAAGGTTTGATAATCCCAGAAAGTCGAAGGGAGATATCGATCGGCTTGAGAGTTCTGACAGAGACGAGGAACCGGCAGCGTCATCGTGGACCAGACAGGACATGGACCCACCTTCCTCCTCCTCCTCCTCCTCCTCCTCCTCCTCCTCTTCCTCACCTGTATGACTGAAAACTCAAAGAAGTCACCGACCTGCTTCTGCTGCTGGTTCAACTCCTGGAAACAAATCCACCTCCAAAGTGCCTTCAAACATTCCTGAGAAGTGGCCGAAGACGTCACTCAGCCTGAGATGGACCAGAGGAGGCGGGACATGTAGAGTCACACCTTCCTCACCTGAGCTGTCACTCCCACGCGGAAGGAGCTGAATCGAGTCCCGATGCACCACGTACAGCTTAAAATAAGAACCTTGGATTTACATGGATCTGTCATTATGTAATGCCACTCCCACTTAAAGGCGAAGCACATCTCCTTAATATTCAACAGTTTATTTATAATAGAACAAGAAAACTATGAAAAATTATCCTAAAACCTCATATCCAATAAAGGCTTTTGCATCGCAGCAGGAATTTAATTTATGAAAAGACACTTTACGCCTTTAATTAACTTGGAGCAAATGTATCCTTTATTTTTTATCTATATATAGATTTTTTTTGTATTATTATTTTTCCCTTTCTATGTTTTATTACATTTTTTTATTTTATTATTGTCTGACGAACTTAACTTTTGTATCTCTGTATAATGTGAATTTGTCTAAATGAAACAAATTTAAGTGACAAAAGAAAGTGCATTTTAACAGAATTATAACCATCAATTTAATTTTTTTAAACATGTATAAAATACACTAAAGTCATCTATTGTTGTCAACACGAGCATGTTAGCAAGCTGATGTTAGCATTTAGCTCAAAGCTCTGTGTGTACATTTAAACTATTACACCATGTAATAATATTATGAATATTATCATATTATATAGGCCTCTTCAAGCTTATACAATACTCACAAACACCTCCAGAGATTGTTTGTGAGATGATTCTCAGATCTCTGATTGTTATGAAGCATGGTGGATCCTTCATGGTGCGTTCAGGCTCCCCTGTGTTTCTCCTCATTCAGGATGTCCAGCCTTCTTCAGCCGACTCCTTCAGGAACTCCTTCCTCAAATATTTGAGCTGCAGAAGTCCGATAACAACTCTCTCTCAGAAACTGTGCAAATAAAATCACACAAGAACTTGTTTACTTGGCTTTTCAGAGATTAGATTTAGTAAACAAGATCTGAAGCCGCCGCCCAGGAAGTGACATCATGAAGTCCTGCAAGTTTCATATGATTCATATTTAGGTGCAACTGCAGCTGGAAAAATACTGCGAACAACAATGATTTGAACACCTCGTGTGGCCATAGAGCACCCATAGAGCACCTATAGAGCACCCATAGAGCACCCAAACAAGACCCATAGAGCACCCATAGACCCAAACAAGACCCATAGAGCACCCTTATAGCATCCATAGAGCACTCAAACAAGACCCATAGAGCACCCATAGACCCAAACAAGACCCATAGAGCACCCAAACAAGACCCATAGAGCACACATAGACCCAAACAAGACCCATAGAGCACCCATAGACCCAAACAAGACCCATAGAGCACCCTTATAGCATCCATAGAGCACTCAAACAGCACCCGTAGAGCACCCCTAGAGCACCCAAACAGCACGCATAGAGCACCCAAACAGTACCCATAGAGCACCCATAGAGCACCCAAACAGCACCCATAGAGCACTGATAGAGCACCCAAACAGTACCCATAGAGCACCCAAACAGCACCCATAGAGCACCGATAGAGAACCCAAACAGTACCCATAGAGCACCCAAACAGCACCCATAGAGCACCCATACAGTACCCATAGAGCACCGATAGAGCACCTATAGAGCACCCAAACAGTACCCTTAGAGCACCCAAACAGTACCCATAGAGCACTCAAACAGCAGCCGTAAAGCACCCATACAGTACCCATAGAGCACCGATAGAGCACCCAAACAGTACCCCTAGAGCACCCAAACAGCACGCATAGAGCACCCAAACAGCACCCATAGAGCACCCATACAGTACCCATAGAGCACCGATAGAGCACCCAAACAGTACCCATAGAGCACCCAAACAGTACCCATAGAGCACCCAAACAGTACCCTTAGAGCACCCATAGAGCACCCAAACAGTACCCATAGAGCACCTATAGAGCACCCAAACAGTACCCTTAGAGCACCCATAGAGCACCTATAGAGCACCCAAACAGTACCCTTAGAGCACCCATACAGTACCCATAGAGCACCCAAACAGTACCCTTAGAGCACCCATAGAGCACCCAAACAGTACCCTTAGAGCACCCATAGAGCACCCAAACATTACCCATAGAGCACCGATAGAGCACCCAAACAGTACCCATAGAGCACCCATACAGTACCCATAGAGCACCCATAGAGCACCCAAACAGCACCCATAGATCACCCATACGGTACCCATAGAGCACCCATAGAGCACCTATAGAGCACCCAAACAGCAGCCGTAGAGCACCCATAGAGCACTCAAACAGCAGCCGTAGAGCACCCAAACAGCACGCATAGAGCACCCAAACAGTACCTATAGAGCACCCAAACAGTACCCTTAGAGCACCCATAGAGCACCTATAGAGCACCCATACAGTACCCTTAGAGCACCCATAGAGCACCTATAGAGCACCCAAACAGTACCCTTAGAGCACCCATAGAGTACCTATAGAGTACCCATACAGTACCCATACAGTACCCATAGATCCTGAGTATAAATGAATAAATAGTTATTTATTTGACAGATTTCGTGTTTTATTGAACAGAGAATCTTGATTTATTCTTTATTTCTAGAATTGTTCCCTCTCATCTGCGTTTGAATGTCTAATAATGAATAATAACAATAAAAGAATTAAAAAGCAACATGAAACTTGATGAAAAACCAACAAACAAACAAACAGATGAAGTAAGTCAACCTGACAGCTTCACATTAACTCTGACTGACTGAGGAGAAATATTGATCCAGATCAGGACGATCTATAAGTATATGTATGTATGTATATATGTATGTATACATATATATATATATATAGTCATATATGACTATAGATCTATATATGTCTATAGATAGAGAGAGAGAGAGATATACATATATATATATATATATATATATATACAGTATATCTATATATGACTATATATATGTATATATGTATTAAAAAATACGTAACAAAATATAAACATAATCAAGAGAGAAAGACGGAGAGCTCTTTCATCCATTTTCATATTTTACAGGTTTCAGCTCTTTCACTCAAAGGAAGTTATTCTGCATCACTGGACACACCCAGCGCTGCAGGTCAGCATCAGCACCACACACACACACACACACACACACACACACACAGACACACACAGACACACACACACAGACACACACAGACACACACACACACACACACACACACACACACAGACACACACAGACACACACACACACAGACACACACAGACACACACACACACACACACACACACAGACACACACAGACACACACACACACACACACAGACACACACACACACACACACACAGACACACACACACACACACACACACAGACACACACAGACACACACACACACACACAGACACACACACACACACACACACAGACACACACACACACACACAGACACACACACACACACACACACAGACACACACCTTTACATTTACATGCATACACACACACAGACACACACACACACACACACACACACACACACACACACACACCTTTACATTTACATGCATACACACACACAGACACACACACACACACACACACACACACACACAGACACACACCTTTACATTTACATGCATACACACACACAGACACACACACACACACACACACACACACACACATGCACACACACACACACACACACACAGTAGCTGCACAGTAAGATGCCCACCCGTCCCGGAGGCAGCCTGCCAGTTGGGGAACGCCAGGTGGAAACAGTCACACATGATGGAGGCGGTGGAGGTGAAGTCCTGGGCAGCCGGCCGGGTGGAGCTGGTGGAGGAGGAGCTGGTGGAGGAGCTGGTGGAGGAGCAGGTGGAGGAGCAGGTGGAGGAGCAGGTGGAGGAGCTGGTGGAGGGTTAGCAGCAGTGTGAAGCGAGGACGAGTCTCATAAACAAGCAGCCAGAGGGTGAAGCTGCTGCTTCAGTCTGGAGGAGGAAACATGGAGCTGCAGCGCTAACTTAGTTATGGGAGGAGACTCCTCCTCCTCCTCCTCCTCCTCCTCCTCCTCTTCCTCTGCACTGCATTGATTCGCCTAATCGGACAAGGACAATCACGATGTCAGCTTCTGGCTCCAGCAGTGGGGGGGGGGGGCGGGGGGGGGGGGGTCTTGACATTGAGCCATAACTCAATTTGCCGCTGTGTCTCCACCCTCAGACAGATCATGTTTTGACCGTTGCACATACAAAGAAGTTGACTCGGTGAAAGGTGCATAACAATAAACAGAAAAAAAGAAAAAGAATAAAGAAAAAGACCTAAAAAAAGATTTAAAAAAATGTTTTAAATTTAAATTTAAATTAAAGCTGCGAGCAGCGATGAACGGGTCCTTGCTCATTCGCGCCAGTCGGGGGCGCCGGCGGGACGCCGACTCGCTCCGTCGAGAACGCCGAGCCGCCGGTCGCCGTTTTACAGTTTGTCACGTAACGCAGATTTTCTTACGCCAGCAGGTGGCGCTTTGACTGAGTGAAATTTAGACTTGTCGATATCCTCAGGCCGTGAACAAGCACGACAAGTTTGGGGCAGATTAGAGTTGAGCCACTAGGGGGCGCTGTGACAATGTGAACATATACATGCACCACGTGTCTCTACGTGAAGTGTAGACCACGTCAGGTAAATTAAATGTAAGAATTAGCCCTGGCTTGGATTCAAACACGGGTCTCAGGGTCACAAGGCGAATGCTTAATGTTTTAGGCCACGGATCAGATGAAAAATCTTGATCCGTTAGCATCTAAAGAGAAGACATTATTGTCGATAACTTGTCATTTTATTTCTTTAGTAGGTGTTCCAATGACAATTTTGAATGTTTCTTCATGTAAATGTGTTCAGGCCTTGACTGGCATCATGCATGATTATTTTTGGAAGGATTAAATCAGTTAAAGCAATAAAACAACACAGAAAGTGGGCGTTTACTGGGGTCCACATAACAAGTGAAATAGGGTGAAAGGTCATTTCTTTTTCTTACTAGTCATCTTCAAGGCCTTCAGATCATCCTGGAAACAAGATTAAAGTCGATCGGATCATTTTTGAGAAAAACCATAAATGTATAACTAAAAGTGACAAAAACAAGCAACAAACGCCCAAAACTGCCAAATTTAGCGAATTATTGTAGCGCCCCCTACTGTTCAAATCGCACAAGATGTTTTAGCATGTTACAGGATGCAATGTGCACATATCCTGCAAGTTTTGAGTGATTAGTCCGAATAGTGTTGAAGTTATGAGCATTGAAAAACAAGACACGCCCCTAAGAGGTTCATTGGCTCATATATCCTTACCACAATGAGATATCATATTGTAGGTCATCTGGCTTCAATTATCTGATTGGTGTAAATTTGTGTATGATTCAGACCCAGCGTGTAGGAGAAGTGGCCAATTATGTGTTTTTCACAAAATTCAAAATGGCGGAAAATCTAAGTAGGCGGAGCTTAGGGGTCTGAGAGCAGGTTTTATGTAGAGCAGGTTTTAATAAAGGGTCCAATAAAACAAACTCATTCGACATCTATATCATACGCCTATTTTCTGCAAGCCTGACCAACGTGCCAAATTTGGTTAGTTTTAATTTCTAAGTACCCCAAAAATGTGCCCAATGTTCTAAAATAAAAAGTGAATTCAAAAGGGTCCTCTTGGACTGACTCGGACCCTAACAAGACCAGCAGGTTTCTCATCAGGTCCTGAGACCAGCAGGTTTCTCATCAGGTCCTGAGACCAGCAGGTTTCTCATCAGGTCCTGAGACCAGCAGGTTTCTCATCAGGTACTAAGACCAGCAGGTTTCTCATCAGGTCCTGAGACCAGCAGGTTTCTCATCAGGTTTCTCATCAGGTCCTGAGACCAGCAGGTTTCTCATCAGGTACTAAGACCAGCAGGTTTCTCATCAGGTTTCTCATCAGGTACTAAGACCAGCAGGTTTCTCATCAGGTACTAAGACCAGCAGGTTTCTCATCAGGTCCTGAGACCAGCAGGTTTCTCATCAGGTACTAAGACCAGCAGGTTTCTCATCAGGTCCTGAGACCAGCAGGTTTCTCATCAGGTACTAAGACCAGCAGGTTTCTCATCAGGTCCTGAGACCAGCAGGTTTCTCATCAGGTACTAAGACCAGCAGGTTTCTCATCAGGTCCTCAGACCAGCAGGTTTCTCATCAGGTACTAAGACCAGCAGGTTTCTCATCAGGTCCTCAGACCAGCAGGTTTCTCATCAGGTACTAAGACCAGCAGGTTTCTCATCAGGTATTCAGACCAGCAGGTTTCTCATCAGGTCCTGAGACCAGCAGGTTTCTCATCAGGTCCTCAGACCAGCAGGTTCCTCCTGGTCTCAGTGGAGGACCAGCAGCTCAGTAACCTGCAGCATTGAGACCACATGTAACTATAAACTATAAATAGAGCTAGTTGTTGATAAAAGGGTTCGTCATGAATTATTGATGCTAATGTAGGAATCAGAAAGATTCAACCTGGGAGCAAAAACCTGCTTTAGTCCGTCTTACGTCTCATAAAGGATTATCTTATCTTACGTTGATACATTTATTTAGATGTGAAATTAATAATCAATCAATTCATTTGCTGATCAACAAAAAAACAGTTTCTGTAACCAGATATAATATATATATATATATATATATATATATATATATATACGTTTACATTACTACTATATATATATATATATATATACATACATATAAAGGTATATACATATATATATAGTAGTAATGTAAAGGTATATACATATATATATAGTAGTAATGTAAAGGTATATACATATATATATAGTAGTAATGTAAAGGTATATACATATATATATATAGTAGTAATGTAAAGGTATATACATATATATATATAGTAGTAATGTAAAGGTATATACATATATATATAGTAGTAATGTAAAGGTATATACATATATATATATAGTAGTAATGTAAAGGTGGTTCTTCCTTTAGAGGCCTGCTTGCCCTGAAGTCCTGACCAATGGACTCATTTCCCTGAAACGTGACTCCAGTGATTCAGCCGGTGCATCATCCTGCAGGAGGAGACGCAGGTTAAGAGCTTTGTGGTTGCTAATGTGGACCCACATCTACCCAGGTGCATCGGGGGCGTTCACAGAACCTGGACCGGTCGGCGCTGCACTCAGGACGTCTGCTGGCGGGCGCTCGGGGCTAAGTGAGGTTCTGGAGAGCGCATTAGTCGGGTCGATACCGCAGAGATGCCGGCGGGTGTCGGGTGTCCGTGCTGGATCCTCTGAGGTCTCTTACATCACGATGCTGAATCACGAGAAGCAACAACACAGCACAACATCTCACCCTGAAACTACTGTCTGCAAAGGAACCAGCAGCTATTTCAATGTTATCCCCTTCAACGTTGAGCTTTTATAAATGATGACATCATCTTTGCTTCTTCTCTTCCTGGCTGTGAGCTCTCGATGACACAGCATTTAGTTTTGGCTCAAGTTCAAAAAACATTTCCAAACCCAAAATCAATTTCTGGCTGGAGGGGAAAAGAGGACAGCTGTACTTTCTTTAACCATAAATTGTGGCTTTTTTCCTGCATATTTATTTACATTTATGAAGCATTTACTGAAAAGTGTGTTATGTGAGATGCTGGAAGACAAAAGGACACGAGTCAGAACAATGTGGACACCAGAGGAGGCCGATTGTTTATCACTCTCAGGTAACACGACTCGGCGACCTTCACATTCCTATTTATTATGTATTTTATTATGAATCATTGAGAATATGGCAAAGAAAGCAGTCGGATGAGATCACAGCCCTATGAGAGGGTTAAAGTGATGAGATCACAGCCCTATGAGAGGGTTAAAGTGATGAGATCACATCCCTATGAGAGGGTTAAAGTGATGTGATCACATCCCTATGAGAGGGTTAAAGTGATGTGATCACAGCCCTATGAGAGGGTTAAAGTGATGTGATCACAGCCCTATGAGAGGGTTAAAGTGATGAGATCACATCCCTATGAGAGGGTTAAAGTGATGAGATCACATCCCTATGAGAGGGTTAAAGTGATGAGATCACAGCCCTATGAGAGGGTTAAAGTGAGGGTTAAAGTGATGAGATCACATCCCTATGAGAGGGTTAAAGTGATGAGATCACATCCCTATGAGAGGGTTAAAGTGATGAGATCACAACCCTATGAGAGGGTTAAAGTGATGAGATCACATCCCTATGAGAGGGTTAAAGTGATGAGATCACATCCCTATGAGAGGGTTAAAGTGATGAGATCACAACCCTATGAGAGGGTTAAAGTGATGAGATCACATCCCTATGAGAGGGTTAAAGTGATGAGATCACAGCCCTATGAGAGGGTTAAAGTGATGAGATCGCATCCCTATGAGAGGGTTAAAGTGATGAGATCACATCCCTATGAGAGGGTTAAAGTGATGAGATCACATCCCTATGAGAGGGTTAAAGTGATGAGATCACATCCCTATGAGAGGGTTAAAGTGATGAGATCACAGCCCTATGAGAGGGTTAAAGTGATGAGATCACATCCCTATGAGAGGGTTAAAGTGATGAGATCACATCCCTATGAGAGGGTTAAAGTGATGAGATCACATCCCTATGAGAGGATTAAAGTGATGAGATCACATCGTTTCCTTATAAAGAGCATGAAATATGACTCGTTGTCTCCTTCTACAGTAAATAATGAACCTGTTGGCAAACAGCTGTTAAAACCACAACAAAAGACTTCCACACGTCTTTTGCTCAATTATTACAATAACAATATAGTTCAAGTTTAGGCTTCCTAATATGTTAATAAACTGGAGTAACTATTAACACTATAAAACCGTAAAGGGGCGTAAATGCAGCGCAAAGCGTTTTAAAGCCGTGTGATAAGATGTCTGAGAGCTCCTCAGTATCAGAGTTCCACTGAACACACCGAGGAAAAGAGCCTGATCACATGTCACTGTAGCCCCATGACACACACACACACACACACACACACAGACACACACACACACAGACACACACACACAGACACACACACACACACACACACACACACAGACACACACACACACACACACAGACACACACACACAGACACACACACACACACACAGACACACACACACAGACACACACACACAGACACACACACACACACACACACACACAGACACACACACACACACACAGACACACACACACACACACACACACAGACACACACACACAGACACACACACACACACACACACAGACACACACACACACACAGACACACACACACACACACAGACACACACACACACACACACAGACACACACACACACACACACACACACTGTGCATACCACATGTGTCATGCTGTAGACTGAGGGATCAATACGCTGGTTTCAGTTCAGACTCCAGGACCTTCAAGCGCTTCATGTTCAGCAACTCAGACACAACTGTTTACTCCAATGCATCTTTTTTAATTTTTTAATTTATTTTATTTTATTTGTTAACATTTTATTTTCCGTAATCAATGTGAAGACATAGATGTGTAATCAATGTGAAGACATAGATGTGTAATCAATGTGAAGACATAGATATGTAATCAATGTGAAGACATAGATGTGTAATCAATGTGAAGACATAGATATGTAATCAATGTGAAGACATAGATGTGTAATCAATGTGAAGACATAGATCTGTAATCAATGTGAAGACATAGATATGTAATCAATGTGAAGACATAGATCTGTAATCAATGTGA
>NC_046987.1:22418031-22460531 GCF_009769545.1 Cyclopterus lumpus
GTTATTCAAAAAGATAATCTAAAAAAATATTTTTTTGTTGCAGCCATAAAATAAAATAAAGCAGGTCTACAGAGATATAGGTATAGGTATAGGAGGTAGGAGGTAGGGGGTAGGAGGTAGGTGTAGGAGGTAGGGGGTAGGTGTAGGAGGTAGGAGATAGGGGTAGGAGGTAGGGGGTAGGAGGTAGGTGTAGGAGGTAGGAGGTAGGGGTAGGAGGTAGGGGGTAGGGGGTAGGAGTTAGGGGTAGGAGGTAGGAGGTAGAGGTAGGAGGTAGGGGGTAGGGGGTAGGAGTTAGGGGTAGGAAGTAGGAGGTAGAGGTAGGAGGTAGGGGTAGGAGGTAGAGGTAGGAGGTAGGAGGTAGAGGTAGGAGGTAGGAGGTAGGGGGTAGGAGTTAGGGGTAGGAGGTAGGAGGTAGAGGTAGGAGGTAGGGGTAGGAGGTAGGGGGTAGGGGGTAGGAGGTAGGAGGTAGAGGTAGGAGGTAGGGGTAGGAGGTAGAGGTAGGAGGTAGGGGTAGGAGGTAGAGGTAGGAGGTAGGAGGTAGAGGAAGGAGGTAGGAGGTAGAGGTAGGAGGTAGAGGTAGGAGGTAGGGGTAGGAGGTAGGGGTAGGAGGTAGGGGGTACACTTTGGACACTTGTCTTGTCTGCCGAGCTTCAGGAAATTGAGTTTCATTTGCATATTCCCATTTTGTGAGACGTGTTCACAACGTTTCCCCCCATGTTTTGCAGGAGCACGGCCACCAGAGGGCGCTCTCCCCCATGTCTTGCAGGAGCACGGCCACCAGAGGGCGCTCTACCCCCCATGTTTTGCAGGAGCACGGCCACCAGAGGGCAGGCGTGGCTTCCTTTTGCCTCGATGGCAGCCTTTGCCCTGAGGGAGGCCTCCCAGGCTCTGAAGTCAGTCCACGTGGCTGAAGCAGTCCCAGTGAAGCTTGGGCTCCCTGTGAGGCCTGATGCAGGGCACAGAAACCATCCATTACTAATGCCTCATTGTGTATGCATGGGCGCTGTGCAGAGGTGGGCAGACATTATTTTGTCATAATTTGTCTGTTTATTGTAATCTGGACGTGGTGTTTGTGTCTTTAACAAACAACAACAACAACAACAATAGGTCTGTTATATAATGAGGTATAAAGAATAAAGACAGTCACAAGACTCTTGGGGTATTTTTAAGCTATTATTGAATAAAATCTATAAAGTCTTCCACAAAAAATACAATACATTATTATTGATCATCCAGTTGCATATCATACATCATAATCAGCACCAACAACACAGCTGTTTGTTTATATTCAGTCACATCTGATGGATTTATGCAGATCAAATACAACCACAGAGAAGTAGTTTTATTAGTAGAATGTTGTTGGAGAAGCAGGTCGCTCCTGATTGGTCGGTGGTCTGAGTCTGGGCAAAACAAGCTGTAAGCCCCGCCTACTGAGCGAGTGACGCAAGCTGCTGCTTCCTCCTCCTCCTCTTCCTCCTCCTCCTCCTCTTCCTCCTCCTCCATCCTGTCAGGAACCGTTCAGCTCATACAAGAGTTCACCGAGCAGGAAGAGAGAACTCAAACTAAAACGAGGAGACAGGAAGGAGCACCTCCTCCTCACAGGAAGGAGCACCTCCTCCTCACGAGGAGCCGGTCCAGGAGTGTAAGGCACATTGGAGCTACCTGAAGAAGGTGCTTTCTGACATCAGGAAGTAGAAACGCATATGAAAGCGTTGCAGTAGAAATGAGGTCACATGACCAACTTCATTCATAAATAACATCAGACACACGTTTGTGTTTCTTTGGCTGAACCAGATTCACCAGACAAACCATAAATACAGACTGGAATATAAAATATCATAAAAACATTTAGGAATAATAACCGACTTCCGCTTCATAGAAGAGAAGCGGAGAACACTGAGATGTTGATTCACCTTCAGGTCTGTTGATCAACAACAACAACAACACTCATGTCCGTACGCTGCACTGGAGTTATGACGACATGAGGTTAGAGGAAGATAACTGAAGGTCAAAGGTCACGAGGCCCCGCCTCCTTCAGACTCTTTGATGGTTCAAGAGTTTGTGCTCCGGGATCAGGACTTCACCAGGATCTCCATGATGTGGTCCAGCTCGTTCAGGTCCAGGCAGGACTTGGGGTCCTGGTCCTCCCACAGGTCCGCCGTGTCGTACATGGAGGTGTCGATGTCCTCGAAGACGTCCAGGTCGTACCGCGCCGCCTCGCCGAAAGAGGGGGGCGCTTTCTGCTGGTCGGGGGGGCGGGGGGCCCCCGGGGGGCCGTCCTGCGCACACCCGGGGCACGTAGCCGCCTCCCCCTCCCCCTGCCGCCCCCCGTCGCCGCGCATGTCCTCCTGGATCTGCCGCAGTGTGTTGACGAGCAGCACCGAGCGCCGCAGGCCGAGCTCCACGCCGGCCCGCTGGCCGCGCAGCTTCTCCACGCAGAGGCCGAGCACCCGCTGGCGCTGCTGCAGGCGGCGCGCGGCGGCATCGAACCCGCGTGCCCCGCCGTCGCCCCCCGGCTGCTCCTCGGCCTCCGGCTCCTGCAGGCAGCTCCACTTCCGCTTCACCCCGCGACCCAACATGGACCTGAGGAGAGAACGCCACTTTAAGGTGTTCATGCAGCTCATATTAATATCTTTACTATCTATTAATATGAGATATTAATGAGATATTAATATCTCATTAATATCTTTACTATCTATTAATATCTCATATTAATATTTCATATTAATATCTCATTAATATCTTTACTATCTATTAATATCTCATATCAATATCTCATATTAATATCTTTACATGTTTTACCTTTTCAAGCCGTTCAGTGGTTTTATGCTGAATTGACATAATAAATAAATAACTTAAGTTTCTGCCTTTATTGAAACAATAAATCCAGTGAAACTGACACCAAGCGGCAACTAATTATGATTTCCTTATCGATACATTTCTTGATAAACACTCATTTAAATGTTTACACGTGTGTGTATGAAGTGTGTGTGTGCGTCTGCAAATCTGATTTAATGGAGTTTATTCATAATCATGGAGTGGATGTTTCTGAAGACCCAAGAAAAGAAAAGAATTTGACAATGTTTGAGATTAATTTTTCTTTAAGTGATCCATTGATTAGGATTAATTTCCTGTGGATCGATTAACAGATTAATGGTTTGGGCAGCAGCTGTAATTATTAAAACTATTAACCAACTTTGAGGACAGCAGCTTAAACCAGGTGATTATTATTATTATTATTATTATTATTATTATTGCTATTTATTATGACCCGTTTCCCCTCCACTTATTATTATTATTGTCTCTTTTTAAGTTTTCACATGAAGCCTCATTTAAATGTCACATCCATCTAAAAAGAATTTTATTATATTAATTATATTATTTTATTTAACAGAGAGATGAACAACTTAACAAAGTTAAATATATTATTAAATAAGAATAAAAAGATAATAATGTCCCTCCATCCTACTTAACCCTCCGAGAACGCCTCACGACCCCTTCAGGGACTTAAACCAAGGGGAAACACGAGCTCCGTCACAGACGTGAGGACGTGTTGAGTTATGAATCAAATGGAGGTTTAATAACTACCTTACGGGCCCTCGGACGGTGTCATGAGGCGCGTGGATCCGTCGTGTCTCCGGTCTCCGGTCCCGGTCCCGGTGGTTTTCTCCGTGGCCGCGTTCCTCAGCTCTCGAGCCGAAGACCAGGACCGCTCGCTCGTGTGCGAGTGCCCGCGCGTGATTGGTCCGTTCCACGGGTCGGCTCCGCCCCCTCACCGGCCAGCGAATCTGCGGCCGACTTGTTCCGGCTGCAAGCTGCCGCTGCGTTCAAGTGCTGCTCGGAAATAAACATATCTGGGAAAACACGTGAGCGGCGAAAGCGGTCGATTTGAAGGCGGATTTTAAATAAGAAAGGGTCTATTTTGTAATGAACGTATACAAGTGTAAAATAACATTAAAGTATAAAAGTGTAAAGTAACATTAAAGTATAAAAGTGCAAAGTAACATTAAAGTATAAAAGTGCAAAGTAACATTAAATGGAAATAACCACGTAAGGTACAAGCCCCTTTAAAAAGTGGACTTAAGTAAAGTACTTGAGTAAATGTACTTCACATATGAATTAATATTAATATTCTCACGTTGAGTGTTGTTGTCATTAAGATGGTCAGATTATGCTTTATTGGGTTATATAACTTGTTAACTGTTGTCACATGTTCCTTGTTTAGTAATACAACACTGTTTATTTTCTGGCTTAAGGATGTGTTTTAATATATCAGGGATATGAAATATATAGAACGTTTTTCAAAGGTTTTTATGTTTCAAAAAAAATATTAACAATATATCAGAAATGTCGAGAAGGGACAGGTATATGCAGTGAGCACCTGAACGCAGCATTTTAAAGAGACAGATGACTCAGAAAGGAGGGCGTAGGAAGGAGGGGGCGGGGGAAGGGAGGGGGGGGGGGGAGGGGGCACATGACAGGAAATACGGGGGAGGGAAAACACCAAATAAGGAAAATCTTCATTCATACCTCCCTCTTCCTCTTGAAGCTCCACTTCTACTTCTTCTTTCCTCTTCCTCCACTGAACACATATATATATATATATATATATATATATATATATATATATATATATATATAACTACATATATCTATATAATATATATCATATATTCATATATATTCATATTATATTATATATAGTATATATATACATATATGTTTTATATATTATATTATATATAATATATATAATATAATATATAATACATATATATATTTATATTCATATATATATTATGTAAATACATTTAAAATATATATAATATATTAATATTATAATATATATTATATATATTATATAATATATAATGCATATATGTATATATATATATATAATATATATATATACATATGTATATTATATATAATATATATATATATATTATTTATATATATATTATATATATGCATATATTATATATATCAGAGGTACATCTGTGAAATGCTGCATAGGTTTTCTGCATTACATTGACTGTCTCCTTTTGAAGACACAATAGTCTTTCTGTAATGACTCGTCTCCCTCGGCTGGCTTTTCGCTGAGTCACCCAGAGGCCATTAATCTTTAACTTTGGGCAGACGAAGACCAGGCGGCCGGCCAACGTGCAGCGAGCTACAACTTTATGAACAAGTGCCCCTTTGACAGCTTCAGACCAGACTCTGCGGATGCTTAAGGAAACGAGAAGTCTCTCTTCGGCCGGCTGAACAAGAAGCATTCATCATCAATAGAATAATTCCTCTGTGGAGAGGAAACGATCCAACTCTCTGTGAGTCACATGTGCAGCGTCATCATGTGAGAGGTCAAAGGTGAAGCCTTCAGCGAAACGCCTCCAGGTCTCACCTGATGCATTCTCTCTCCTGACCACCAGGGGGCGACTCCTCTGGTTGTATAGAAGTCTATGCTTCATGTGTTGAAGCTGCATTCTCTCTACTGACCACCAGGGGGCGACTCCTCTGGTTGTATAGAAGTCTATGCTTCATGTGTTGAAGCTGCATTCTCTCTACTGACCACCAGGGGGCGACTCCTCTGGTTGTATAGAAGTCTATGCTTCATGTGTTAAAGCTGCATTCTCTCTCCTGACCACCAGGGGGCGACTCCTCTGGTTGTATAGAAGTCTATGCTTCATGTGTTGAAGCTGCATTCTCTCTACTGACCACCAGGGGGCGACTCCTCTGGTTGTATAGAAGTCTATGCTTCATGTGTTAAAGCAGCATTCTCTCTACTGACCACCAGGGGGCGACTTCTCTGGTTGTATAGAAGTCTATGCTTCATGTGTTAAAGCTGCATTCTCTCTCCTGACCACCAGGGGGCGACTCCTCTGGTTGTATAGAAGTCTATGTTTCATGTGTTGAAGCTGCATTCTCTCTCCTGACCACCAGGGGGCGACTCCTCTGGTTGTATAGAAGTTTATGCTTCATGTGTTAAAGCTGCATTCTCTCTACTGACCACAAGGGGGCGACTCCTCTGGTTGTATAGAAGTCTATGCTTCATGTGTTAAAGCTGCATTCTCTCTCCTGACCACCAGGGGGCGACTCCTCTGGTTGTATAGAAGTCTATGCTTCATGTGTTAAAGCTGCATTCTCTCTACTGACCACAAGGGGGCGACTCCTCTGGTTGTATAGAAGTTTATGCTTCATGTGTTAGAGCTGCATTCTCTCTACTGTCCACCAGGGGGCGACTCCTCTGGTTGTATAGAAGTTTATGCTTCATGTGTTAAAGCTGCATTCTCTCTACTGACCACAAGGGGGCGACTCCTCTGGTTGTATAGAAGTCTATGCTTCATGTGTTAAAGCTGCATTCTCTCTCCTGACCACCAGGGGGCGACTCCTCTGGTTGTATAGAAGTCTATGCTTCATGTGTTAAAGCTGCATTCTCTCTACTGACCACAAGGGGGCGACTCCTCTGGTTGTATAGAAGTTTATGCTTCATGTGTTAGAGCTGCATTCTCTCTCCTGACCACCAGGGGGCGACTCCTCTGGTTGTATAGAAGTTTATGCTTCATGTGTTAGAGCTGCATTCTCTCTACTGACCACCAGGTGTTTGGTTTGTCCGTTCTGGGTTACCGTAGGAACATGGCAGACTCTATGTAGATATAAACACATATATATATATATACATACTGTACATATACACATATATATATACATACATACACATATATGTATATATACATATATACTTGTATATATATATATATACATATATGTGTATATATATACACGTTTATATACATATATATACATACATATACACACATATATGTGTATATATATACAGTTTATATACGTTTATAATATAAACACACACACATATATATATATATATATAAACATATGTGTGTATATGTATCTGTGTATATATATATATATATATATATACATACACACACACATAACAGTTGTTAGCTTCTTCCATTATTCGCTTTGGAAAAAACTGATTTCTGCGTCTGGAATCGACGCTGGACGTTGGAACAGAGTTGCTCATGGGCACTTGGGCAGTGGTGATCGGGCAGGAGGACGCGGTCGGGTAGCAGTCACGTTGTTGTTGTTGTTGTTGTTGTTCCTGTGAATGATCACGTGACGTCCTGCAAGTGAGGCGTCATCGTGTACGTCCTGAAACACCTCCAGACCTGAAGGGTCCCATAGGAACGGCTGGAGATATTATTTATATATATATATATATATATATATATATATTTATTATGCATTATATCAGGAAATTTACTTTTTTTAAAAGGCTCAGGAGAAAAATAATATATTTGTGACACATTTCTAGTATTTGTCTGCTGTCAGAATGAAGGGCAACAGCTTTTAGTTCATTTTGTTGACAACAATAATTATATTAAAATAATGTGTATTTGACAGTTTCCCCCCCCAAAAAAACAAGAAATCTCTGTAGAAAAGTTAAATTTAAAATAAGTGATCCAACCGACACCACATAATCAATAGTTGCACCTTTTATTATAAAAAATATTTACAAAGATGCTACAATGTTTTTTCCTTAATATAAAAAAATGCATACATTTTACAACGGTAATTAGTCTTTGAAGTTCTAGCTCCCATTCAGACCAGAGTGACATCCTTCAGGAGTGTTGTGGTAAGGTATTAAGCGTGTCGTAATACTGTATTCTTGTCAATACATTTTGTTTGCCTGAGTTAAATCTCTTCATCACGATGATAAGGAACAATTTTTTAAAAATGCATTTGATTTTCCACATCTTTAGGAGAAAGGCAACTGTTTGCATAAAGGAATTAAAGGACATTTGAGTCGCATACAATCATTTTGAAACACGTATGACGGAGCTGCATAGTGATTTGAATAGTAACCCGGATATTATTATTATTACTAAGAATAATAATAATAATACAAAATGTGAGGAATAAATAGGTACTGCATTCAAAACGGAGGGCAAAATTTGGATAAATATAATTTCATCAGGCCTCGTGGTTGATTTGATACGTCAATATGGCATGTCTGTACCTAGATATAATAAATACAATAAATAAAAACAACAATAAATTAGATTGTGTTGACACACAGAACTCTTCACTTGTTGACAAATGAGAGAAAGAAATATGGCTTCTGGATGCAGTCGTCACGCCGGGGTTTCTCCAAGTGCCTCACGAGGAAGCTGCGATTATTGTTATTAGATCTGGATGTGTGGCGGTGCGGGGGGGCCGGCGGCGACCCCCCCGCACCGCCACGTAAAGCTTTTGAGGAGCGAGCGCGATGCCAGTCCTGACACGCGGCGGCCGCTCGCCATACCAAAACCACGGGAAGACACGGGCTCGAGTCCGGCTACGGTAAAATATTAAAACCCGCTCGGGGAGGGACAAATAATAAGAATATCAAACGATACTTGCAAAAAATCCCCCCAGCTGTATAATGCAAAAAAATATATTTCTATATACACATACGTACATATACATATATTCCATTCATAATTGCTCAAATCTTTAGGAAAATATGCATTGATTCATAGATTTGGATTTACAATTTGTTCTGGGTTCTGATGCGTGTAGTGTGGTGAGTTGTTCCTCGGTCCATGTTGCAATAAATAGAAATGGACAGAATGGCAGAGAGCTAGTATGACAGAATGTATGACAGACGTAAACATGGAAAGTACGTAAATAAGAATGCATCATGGTATAGGTAATTATCTTTCAGCAACAAAGTAGGAAACTAACGCGCGGCTTCTGGACATCCAAAGAATGCATTCATTTCCCCGTTGCTACTTTTACTGCCAATTAGGGGGTTTTAATAAAAGATGGAGGTCCCACCAGCAGTGGCCGACGTGGCCGAGAGAGCAGGCGAGCTAACGGGCTAACGGGCTAACGGGCCAACCCCCCAGCAGCCGGTCCCCATCTACCGGGCTCGCTGTTAATTTCCCACCTCGTCCCAAAAGCCTTCAACGACCTCCGTGTGGACACCACCACGTACAGAACATGCGCACTGTGCATAGTCTGGAAAGAGTCTGAGGGATCCGTACGGGCCAGAGGAATGTGGTGGGTTTCAGGACCCCACGATGATCTCCATGATGTGGTCCAGTTCGTTCAGGTCTGACCTGCAGCTCGAGCTGGAGCTGAGGGCCGTGGGCCCGTGAGAGGAGAGGCTCTCCAGGAGGTCGTACGGCCCCATCTTGGGGGCGCTCTGCATGCCCGTCAGCACCGTGTCGAGGTCGTAGTAGGACGGGTCCACGTCCGAAAACAGTTCCTCCAGCGCCGGGTCAGGGGGCGGCGCCGGGTGCTTGATCTCAAAAGTCCCAAAAACCTGCTCCCCTGTCCTGGAGTCGGCGCTCAGGTGGTCCCGGTCCCCCTCCTCGCCCTCCGACACACACTCTTCGCTGTCTTCCTCTTCGTCCTCCTCGCACTCGCCGTCGTCGTCCTCGTCCTCCTCCCAGCAGGGCCCCATGCCGAAGGTTCCCGCCAGGTAGGAAGCGGAGGACAGCTGGGGGGAGACGGGCGACAGGGTGGACATGGTGACCTCGGTCTCCACGTCCCCCTCCATCACCACCTCCTCGGCGTGGTAGCCCTCCTCCAGGCCGACCACGGAGAAGGGCTTGGGGCTCTGGCCGGCCTGAGCCGCCGCGTCCGTCTGCCGGCAGAGCACCTCGGTGGCCACCAGGCGGTCCGTGGGGCACTGGGCGGCGGCCAGGGCCTGGGTCATGATCTGCCAGGTGCCGTCCTGGGTCATCTCCTCCTGGATCTGCCGCACCGTGTTGGCGATGAGCACCGAGCGGCACAGGTTGGGCTCCACCAGCATGTGGCAGAGCTGCAGCTTGATCAGCGACATGTCGAGCAGCGACTGGCGCTGCAGGCTGTAGGCGGACGTCAGCGCCCGGACCGCCGCGGACGGGGCCGCCGCCGGGGCCGGCTCATCGCCGGAGACCGCCGGCTCCTCCCCGGAGTCGGAGAACTTGCGCTTGGTGCCCTTCGGGAACATGTTGTCTCTCTGCGGTGGGGAGAAAGGGACAGCGTTAACACCCTGCAGCTCATCTCACACTAAATGTAAAGAACAAGATAAGTGCCATGCAGTTAACATGTGACTCAGGAGGCTATGTGGGGTGTGTGTGGGCGGGGCCAGGGCTACGACCTGCCCCGTGAGTACAGGTTACACTCGTCATGGACTACAGTAAACAGTAAATTGTTTGTTGTAGTTGTTGTCTTAAAGTTGGCTATACCTTTCCTGTTGAGAGGCACAGGCAATAGCAATGCAGTCGGTCCCGGCTGCAGAGCTTCAAGTACTTTTGTATGAGCGACAAGCAGCTTTTGTTCAGCACCGTTTCTGCCCATTTCAGGCCAGTCTGAAGCAAGACTCCTGCTGGGCGGAACAACCACACTTTAAACAGACCGCCGAGCTCGAGGAGCGCTCGCTACCCGCTAACGCACGCCCTTCGTCAGGGAGACAAGCACAGCACTCACGGTACACCCCCCGATCAATACTTACGGGTGAGTGATCACAATAGGACAAATAAAAGCATTCACAATATCACAATACAGTACCCCAGCATGAACCACGAGGACACACACACACACACACACACACACAGGGACGACAACGGGCTGCAGGTCTTTTCATTCTCCAGACACAACAACGTGTCCGGCTGCGTCTCCTCGGTGAAAAGAGGGAAAAGAAACCCGCTGGCCGGCGTCTGGGAGCTTCAAACGTCTACTTGTGATCCCTTTCTTTACCAATCACCACAGAGGGAAGAGCACACGTGGTAGAAGCACAGTTAGGTTCAGAGGAGGCAGACAGGTGTTAACAACCGCCCACCAACATGACACAAACATCACCATTCACCTCCAATAACAACATGGCCAACATCTCAACACCGGGATGGCGAACACACTTGTGACATCGAATCAACGTTTAATAAACAAAGTCGACCGCACGCCTCGACTGCAGCCTTCACTCGGCTCCCTGAACACGTGTTCATGTGTTCACCTGAACATGAACACCTGAAGACGTGTTCAGGTGAACACATGTTTACCTGAACATGTGTTCATGTTCATGTGTTCACCTGAACACGAACACCAGAAGACGTGTTCAGGTGTTCGTGTTCAGGTGAACACATGTTCATGTATTCACCTGAACATGAACACCTGAATACGTGTTCACCTGAGGTATTAATTAACTTCATGTGTTCACCTGCACATGTGAATACGTGTTCATGTGTTCGTGTTCACCTGAACACATGAACATCAAACGGGAAGCGAGAAACAAGATGACATCACAGCTTCTGGTGGAGCAGATGAAAGACAGAACCTATGTAGTAGGTGAAGAAGTGGAGCTATGGACCCTGATCTGCTCAGTCCAAAGGGATCAAATGGACAGAACATTGTTTATGAAAGATCTAGAATACAAAAGAAGGTGAGGAGCAATGCGGGCCACGCGATGTCTTCTTGGCTGTTAACACTACGAGCACTACGTCCTTAGAGGAGAGACAACCACAACCAGGAAGACCTAGGACCTGGGAGGAAGCACACTGCACAGGGGAGACATGGTGTGGACATATACAACACAGACATCTAGATATAGATATCCATATGTTGGTCAATCTGGGGTTTGAACACCCTAGTTGAGCATTTTGGGGTTCAATCTCAACGGTTCTACTTTACGGTACTTAACGTGAACGTGGATCACTCCGCCGCCGCACCTGTAGCAGACATGAACACAAACCCACTCACAGAATGCAGAAGGATTTATTAATTATCAAAAACCTCTGACACTAATACCGTTACTGCTATGTTCATTATGTTTTTCAATATATTCAGAGAATGACTTTCACACCTGCTTGGACAAAAAACTATAACAACAATACAACTAAATCTAATCCATTAACATGAACCCTGTGAACCCCTGAGTGTGTTGAGCTGCTACACGTCTGTTATCTCTGCTCATTGCACAATATTCTCTGTGCTCATACCTGCAATAACCAGATCTTTTCTTTTAAAGCAACGTGTTACACCTTTATATCGCCAACGTGTCTTTTCTATATTTGTATCTTGGCTTTTATGTCATCTTGTTTATTGTCATGCACCAAAAAAAACACACAATTACAAATGTGTAAAAACTTACTTCTGATTCTTTATCAAAATAAACTTTATATCCATTTAAAGACACACGAGTGAGGACCTGGAGCATCAATGTAACAATAACTCACATAAACTCTTATTAAACAGACACAATGTTGCAACTTCATGCTGAACACGTGACGAGAAAAACTTGTCCAGCAGATATCAGGAAATGAGTAATGACGAGTAACCGTGTGTTGAAATGACACGCACACACACATATAGATATATATATATACATATATGTGTGTGTGTGTGCGCGTGCGCGTGTCACTGAACGGACGCGCGGAGCTCCCTGAAGACCTGAATGCTGCTCCGCGTCACGTCGATGGCTGCGCGCGGCCCATCCCCCCACTGCACCGCGCGTGCACGGCCCCGCATTACAATAGAAATAAATAACACAATCATAAAGAAACTCGTTGTTTTTACCGAGCGGCGGCCCCGCGCCCGGCGCGCCGCCCGGCCGCCGGTGCAGCGCCGGTGCGGCGCGGCGCCGTTAACCGTTAACCGCCGCGTGCTTTGTCTTTTTCTGCGTCGAGAGCGACGACGACGAGGCCATTTTGCGCCGCCGCCGGGGAGCCGTGCTCGCGGATCCGACTCGGGGCTCGCGAGCCGCCGCGGAGGTAACCGGGCCGAGGGCGCGTGGCGTCCCTCTCGCTTCGGCCTCGCGACGTTTTAATCACATTTAGTCGTTTTAAAGCTTTTACACCGCGGTGGCTTCGCTGCGGAGCGCCCACCCACACGTCCTCCTCCGAGGTCCTTCCTCCTTTCCAGACCCAAAAAACAAGAGTTCTTTTTCTCCGCCGCGGCCGGGCTGTTAAGTTCCGAGAATACGGAGAACACAGCCGGCGGGCACCCCGGGGTGGCCCGGGGGAACCGGCGGTCTGCGGGCGGCCGGACTCACCTCGTGTTTGTGTTATTTTATTCCCGTCTCGGTCATAGGATCGACGGCAGGGAAAGCGGAGATCAGGTTCAGATGAGATCATTCATGCCACGGCTTCAAAAACTGAACCACCTCTCTCTGTCCTGCTGCTGCGGAGCGGAGGGAGGGGGAGGGGAGGGGGAGGGGAGCCGCCAGGAGCAGCCATATGCTGGGTCCCTCGCGAGCGTTGCTCCTGCTGCACAACAATGCGCTGTTCCGGCCGGTGGAAGAGACACAATGCCATATTAATACCTACTGGCATTTCTTTATCGAAACCAATGCCAATAACTAGTGGTGCTGAGTAATTATTCACAGTCTCCCAGTGTTGGAAGGTAGTTTATTTATTCATTTTGCATTATTTCTATTATAATTCTTTGTATAATTTTTTTATTTTTTATTTATTAAAATATTAATTGGTTATTTGGGAGGTTTTGTTCCTGCAGTTGCCCTAATTTTGCCTTAAAAAAAAAAAAAATATATAATTAGATATTATATTAATATATAATAAAAAAATTATATTAATATATAATAATTAAAATAAATACTAATAATTAGTGGTGAGTAATTATTCAGAATATTCACAAAGTCACCCAGTGTTGGAAGGTAGTTTATTTATTCATTTTGCATTATTTCTATTATAATTCTTTGTATCATTTTTTTATTTATTAAAATATTAATTCGTTATTTGGGAGGTTTTGTTCCTGCAATTGCCCTAATTTTGCCTTTAAAACATAATAATATATATATATAATTATATATTATATTAATATATAATAAAAAATATATATTAATATATAATAATAAAAATAAATACTAATAATTAGTGGTGAGTAATTATTCAGAATATTCACAAAGTCACCCAGTGTTGGAATATAACAGTTTATTTATTCATTTTGCATTATTATTATAATTCTTTTTTCTTTATTAAAATATTAATTCGTTATTGGAGGTTTTGTCCCTGCAGTTGCTCTAATTTTGCCTTTAAAAAATAATTATATATATATTATATTAATATATGATTACATGTAATAATACAATTATATTAATATATATTAATAAAAATAAATACTAATAATTAGTGGTGTGTAATTATTCAGAATATTCACAAAGTCAGCCAGTGTTGGAAGGTAACTAATTCACTAATTTTGTATTATTTCTATTTGTTCTTTGTATTATTTTGTATTATTTTGTATTACAATATTAATACCTTATTTGGGAGGGTTTGTTTCTGCAGTTGCTCTAATTTTGCATTTTAAATTCATTTCTTTATCAAAAGAAATACAAATAATTAGTGGTGAGAAATTATTCAGAATATTCACAAAGTCAGCACCCAGTGTTGGAAGGTACCTAATTTACTCATTTTGTATTATTTCTTTATACTTACACTTTCTTTAGATCTTTTATTAGGAAAACACAATACAATTAATTCAGTGGTTTCAAACATTTTTGGCCCCTTAAAAAAATAAAATTAAAAAGCCAGTGTCTTGTTGTTCGGAGTTCCGAAATTATTTCACATTTACTTTCCTTTATTATTAAAGAATAATAAACAAACAAATGAATAGTGCAAGACTTAATGTAATAATAACTGCAGTTGTGGACAAGTATAAGTACTATATCGAAGCCATTTCATGCTACTTTATACTTTTATAACTAGAAATGAGTCCTACAGCTAGAAATGAATCCAATAACTAGAAATTAGCCATACAGCTAGAAATTAGTCATAAAGTTAGAAATGTATCCTATAACTAGAAATGAGTCGAAATGAGTCCTGAAGCTAGAAATGAGTCCCAAAGAGTCCTAAAGCTAGTAATGAGTCCTAAAGATAGGAATGAGTCCTAAAGATAGGGATGAGTCCTAAAGATAGGAATGAGTCCTAAAGATAGGGATGAGTCCTAAATATAGGAATGAGTCCTAAAGATAGGGATGAGTCCTAATGAGTCCTAAAGCTAGTAATGAGTCCTAAAGATAGGAATGAGTCCTAAAGATAGGGATGAGTCCTAAATATAGGAATGAGTCCTAAAGATAGGGATGAGTCCTAAAGATAGGGATGAGTCCTAAATATAGGAATGAGTCCTAAAGATAGGAATGAGTCCTAAAGATAGGGATGAGTCCTAATGAGTCCTAAAGCTAGTAATGAGTCCTAAAGATAGGAATGAGTCCTAAAGATAGGGATGAGTCCTAAATATAGGAATGAGTCCTAAAGATAGGGATGAGTCCTAATGAGTCCTAAAGCTAGTAATGAGTCCTAAAGATAGGAATGAGTCCTAAAGATAGGGATGAGTCCTAAAGATAGGAATGAGTCCTAAAGATAGGAATGAGTCCTAATGAGTCCTAAAGATAGGAATGAGTTCTAAAGATAGGGATGAGTCCTAAAGATAGGAATGAGTCCTAATGAGTCGTAAAGATAGGAATAAGTCCTTAAAGCTAGTAATGAGTCCTAAAGATAGGGATGAGTCCTAAAGATAGGAATGAGTCCTAAAGATAGGGATGAGTCCTAAAGCTAGTAATGAGTCCTAAAGATAGGAATGAGTCCTAAAGATAGGAATGAGTCCTAAAGATAGGGATGAGTCCTAAAGATAGGAATGAGTCCTAAAGATAGGGATGAGTCCTAAATATAGGAATGAGTCCTAAATATAGGAATGAGTCCTAAAGATAGGGATGAGTCCTAACGATAGGAATGAGTCCTAATGAGTCCTAAAGCTAATAATGAGTCCTAAAGATAGGAATGAGTCCTAAAGATAGGGATGAATCCTAAAGATAGGAATGAGTCCTAAAGATAGGAATGAGTCCTAAAGATAGGGATGAGTCCTAAAGATAGGAATGAGTCCTAATGAGTCGTAAAGATAGGAATGAGTCCTTAAAGCTAGTAATGAGTCCTAAAGATAGGGATGAGTCCTAAAGCTAGTAATGAGTCCTAAAGATAGGAATGAGTCCTAAAGATAGGAATGAGTCCTAAATATAGGAATGAGTCCTAAAGATAGGAATGAGTCCTAAAGATAGGGATGAGTCCTAAAGATAGGAATGAGTCCTAAAGATAGGAATGAGTCCTAAAGATAGGGATGAGTCCTAAAGATAGGAATGAGTCCTAAAGATAGGGATGAGTCCTAACGATAGGAATGAGTCCTAAAGCTAGTAATGAGTCCTAAATATAGGAATGAGTCCTAAAGATAGGAATGAGTCCTAAAGATAGGGATGAGTCCTAAAGATAGGAATGAGTCCTAAAGATAGGGATGAGTCCTAAATATAGGAATGAGTCCTAAAGATAGGAATGAGTCCTAAAGATAGGGATGAGTCCTAATGAGTCCTAAAGCTAGTAATGAGTCCTAAAGATAGGAATGAGTCCTAATGAGTCCTAAAGATAGGAATGAGTCCTAAAGATATGAATGAGTCCTAATGAGTCCTAAAGATAGGAATGAGTCCTAAAGATAGGAATGAGTCCTAATGAGTCCTAAAGATAGGAATGAGTCCTAAAGATAGGAATGAGTCCTAATGAGTCCTAAAGATAGGAATGAGTCCTAAAGATAGGAATGAGTCCTAATGAGTCCTAAAGATAGGAATGAGTCCTAAAGATAGGAATGAGTCCTAATGAGTCCTAAAGATAGGAATGAGTCCTAAAGATAGGGATGAGTCCTAAAGATAGGGATGAGTCCTAAATATAGGAATGAGTCCTAAAGATAGGAATGAGTCCTAAAGATAGGGATGAGTCCTAATGAGTCCTAAAGCTAGTAATGAGTCCTAAAGATAGGAATGAGTCCTAATGAGTCCTAAAGATAGGAATGAGTCCTAAAGATAGGAATGAGTCCTAATGAGTCCTAAAGATAGGAATGAGTCCTAAAGATAGGGATGAGTCCTAAAGATAGGAATGAGTCCTAAAGATAGGAATGAGTCCTAAAGATAGGGATGAGTCCTAAAGATAGGAATGAGTCCTAAAGATAGGGATGAATCCTAAAGATAGGAATGAGTCCTAAAGATAGGGATGAGTCCTAAATATAGGAATGAGTCCTAAAGATAGGAATGAGTCCTAAAGATAGGAATGAGTCCTAAAGATAGGGATGAGTCATAATGAGTCCTAAAGCTAGTAATGAGTCCTAAAGATAGGAATGAGTCCTAAAGATAGGAATGAGTCCTAAAGATAGGGATGAGTCCTAAAGATAGGAATGAGTCCTAAAGATAGGGATGAGTCCTAAAGATAGGAATGAGTCCTAATGAGTCGTAAAGATAGGAATGAGTCCTTAAAGCTAGTAATGAGTCCTAAAGATAGGGATGAGTCCTAAAGATGGGAATGAGTCCTAAAGATAGGGATGAGTCCTAAAGCTAGTAATGAGTCCTAAAGATAGGAATGAGTCCTAAAGATAGGGATGAGTCCTAAATATAGGAATGAGTCCTAAAGATAGGAATGAGTCCTAAAGATAGGGATGAGTCCTAACGATAGGAATGAGTCCTAAAGCTAGTAATGAGTCCTAAAGATAGGAATGAGTCCTAAAGATAAGGATGAGTCCTAAAGATAGGGATGAGTCCTAATGAGTCCTAAAGATAGGAATGAGTCCTAAAGATAGGGATGAGTCCTAACGATAGGAATGAGTCCTAAAGCTAGTAATGAGTCCTAAAGATAGGAATGAGTCCTAAAGATAAGGATGAGTCCTAAAGATAGGGATGAGTCCTAATGAGTCCTAAAGATAGGAATTAGTCCTAAAGATAGGGATGAGTCCTAACGATAGGAATGAGTCCTAATGAGTCCTAAAGATAGGAATGAGTCCTAAAGCTAGTAATGAGTCCTAAAGATAGAAATGAGTCCTAAAGATAGGAATGAGTCCTAATGAGTCCTAAAGATAGGAATGAGTCCTAAAGATAGGGATGAGTCCTAAAGTTAGGAATGAGTCCTATTGAGTCCTAAAGATAGGGATGAGTCCTAAAGTTAGGAATCAGTCCTACAGCTAGGGATGAGTCCTAAAGCTAGTAATGAGTCCTAAAGATAGGAATGAGTCCTAAAGATAGGGATGAGTCCTAAAGTTAGGAATGAGTCCTATTGAGTCCTAAAGATAGGAATGAGTCCTAAAGATAGGGATGAGTCCTAAAGTTAGGAATCAGTCCTACAGCTAGGGATGAGTCCTAAAGCTAGTAATGAGTCCTAAAGATAGGAATGAGTCCTAATGAGTCCTAAAGATAGTAATGAGTCCTAAAGATAGGAATGAGTCCTAATGAGTCCTAAAGATAGGAATGAGTCCTAAAGCTAGTAATGAGTCCTAAAGATAGGAATGAGTCCTAATGAGTCCTAAAGATAGGAATGAGTCCTAAAGATAGGAATGAGTCCTAATGAGTCCTAAAGATAGGGATGAGTCCTAAAGTTAGGTCAACATGTCTGTCGTTACAAAGGTCTGCAGGTGGCGCTAATGCAGTGACATAACACATACTCCCTCACCTACTTCCCACCTCTGTCCATAGAACACAGATAGTAAGATTGTCAGGGTTCAGTGATACGCAGTAAAAGAAGCTCAGGCAACATCACCACAACAACACGCTCCTGTAGGTACATGCTGTACAACATCAGGAGAATACGACCTCTTCTCACTCAGAAGGCGGCACAGATTCTATTCCAGGCTCTGGTCATCTCTCGTCTAGACTACTGTAACTCCTCCTTCAGGTCTACCTGCTAATGCCATTCGACCTCTACAGCTCATCCAGAATGCAGCTGCTCGGCTGGTCTTCAACCTCCCGAAATTTACCCACAATCCTCCGCTCCTCTGCGACCTTCACTGGTTACCAGGACATGGTCTAACCTCACACCCAGGACATGGTCTAACCTCACACCCAGGACATGGTCTAACCTCACACCCAGGACATGGTCTAACCTCACACCCAGGACATGGTCTAACCTCACAACCAGGACATGGTCTAACCTCACACCCAGGACATGGTCTAACCTTACACCAGGACATGCTCTAACCTCACACCCAGGACATGGTCTAACCTCACACCCAGGACATGGTCTAACCTCACACCCAGGACATGGTCTAACCTTACACCAGGACATGCTCTAACCTCACACCCAGTACATGGTCTAACCTCACACCCAGGACATGGTCTAACCTCACACCCAGTACATGCTCTAACCTCACAACCAGGACATGGTCTAACCTCACACCCAGGACATGGTCTAACCTTACACCCAGGACATGGTCTAACCTCACACCAGGACATGGTCTAACCTCACATCCAGTACATGGTCTAACCTCACACCCAGTACATGCTCTAACCTCACACCCAGGACATGGTCTAACCTCACACCCAGGACATGGTCTAACCTCACACCAGGACATGGTCTAACCTCACATCCAGTACATGGTCTAACCTCACACCCAGTACATGCTCTAACCTCACACCCAGGACATGGTCTAACCTCACACCCAGTACATGGTCTAACCTCACATCCAGGACATGGTCTAACCGTACACCCAGGACATGGTCTAACCTCACATCCAGGACATGGTCTAACCGTACACCCAGGACATGGTCTAACCTCACACCCAGTACATGGTCTAACCTCACACCCAGGACATGGTCTAACCTCACACCCAGTACATGCTCTAACCTCACAACCAGGACATGGTCTAACCTCACACCCAGGACATGGTCTAACCTCACATCCAGGACATGGTCTAACCGTACACCCAGGACATGGTCTAACCTCACACCCAGTACATGGTCTAACCTCACATCCAGGACATGGTCTAACCGTACACCCAGTACATGGTCTAACCTCACATCCAGGACATGGTCTAACCTCACACCCAGGACATGGTCTAACCTCACACCCAGGACATGGTCTAACCTCACATCCAGGACATGGTCTAACCGTACACCCAGGACATGGTCTAACCTCACACCCAGTACATGGTCTAACCTCACACCCAGGACATGGTCTAACCTCACATCCAGGACATGGTCTAACCTCACACCAGGACATGGTCTAACCGTACACCCAGTACATGGTCTAACCTCACATCCAGGACATGGTCTAACCTCACACCCAGGACATGGTCTAACCTCACATCCAGGACATGGTCTAACCTTACACCCAGGACATGGTCTAACCTCACACCAGGACATGGTCTAACCTCACATCCAGTACATGGTCTAACCTCACACCCAGTACATGCTCTAACCTCACACCCAGGACATGGTCTAACCTCACACCCAGGACATGGTCTAACCTCACACCCAGTACATGCTCTAACCTCACAACCAGGACATGGTCTAACCTCACACCCAGGACATGGTCTAACCTCACATCCAGGACATGGTCTAACCGTACACCCAGGACATGGTCTAACCTCACACCCAGTACATGGTCTAACCTCACATCCAGGACATGGTCTAACCGTACACCCAGTACATGGTCTAACCTCACATCCAGGACATGGTCTAACCTCACACCCAGGACATGGTCTAACCTCACACCCAGGACATGGTCTAACCTCACATCCAGGACATGGTCTAACCGTACACCCAGGACATGGTCTAACCTCACACCCAGTACATGGTCTAACCTCACACCCAGGACATGGTCTAACCTCACATCCAGGACATGGTCTAACCTCACACCAGGACATGGTCTAACCGTACACCCAGTACATGGTCTAACCTCACATCCAGGACATGGTCTAACCTCACACCCAGGACATGGTCTAACCTCACACCCAGGACATGGTCTAACCTCACATCCAGGACATGGTCTAACCTCACACCCAGGACATGGTCTAACCTCACACCCAGGACATGGTCTAACCTCACACCAGGACATGGTCTAACCTCACATCCAGGACATGGTCTAACCTCACATCCAGGACATGGTCTAACCTCCACCAATCAGCTTGTAGCTCCGTCACTTTGAGCTAAACACTCAAAGTTCCGACTGTTTGCTGTGCTGGCTCCTCATTGGTGGAACGAGCTCCCCATTGACATCAGGACAGGAAGTCTCTACAGACTAAAAACACATCTTAGTGACTACACCTTGAATAGGGAAGGTAGAGCAGTAGTAGCACTTTAGTAGCACTTAAATGTCCCTTACTGATAGCACTTTGTAGTTTAACACTTTAGTAGCACTTAAATGTCCCTTACCGATAGCACTTTGTAGTTTAGCACTTTAGTAGCACTTAAATGTCTCTTACTGATAGTACTTTGTAGTTTAACGTTATTGAAGAAATTGTACTTGCTTGATTCTTGTTGTTCTGAGTTTGGACTCATGGTTTAATGCACTTATTGTAAGTCGCTTTGGATAAAAGCGTCAGCTAAATGACATGAAATGTAATGTAATGTAATGTAATGTAATGAAATGTAATGTAATGAAATGTAGAAAAGAGTGCTAATTTAAAATGTATCAATAAAGGTGCAAGTATGAAACTATAAATAAACCAATATCCAAATTCCCAAATATACACAATGCCGAAAGTACAAAACATATTGTTTTATTTATTTGACCTTTGTACACGTTAAATCACAGATGTTGGAATTATTTATTCACAGTTTGATTACATTTCATAATGCAAAAGTTTAACATCTTTAAAATGTTAATTTACAAATGAAATGCTGCAAACAGAATTAAGGAAGGACGGACAGACAGACAGACAGATATATATATATATATATATATATATATATATATATATATATATATATATATATATATAGAGCAATGATATATCATATATATTATTAAATCAACCAACAAAATAATAGTGCAAAGTTGTAAACAAACAAACAAACAAACAGACAGACAGTGTAACGGTGTTGTATTTGAGTGAATTAGTATTTTAAGTATATTTTGATGGTAATACTTTTACAGCGTGGTATTATCACTTCCGTATGACGTCAGAATACTTCTTCCACTACTTTCTAGGTTTCCAAAAGTCTTTCCAGAAGTTTCGTTTTATGAAGCGGAACCTTTGTTCCCGACTAGAGGAGAACACGGTAGGAAAGACAAGGGAACCGCTTCCGCCGGCGTCACTTCCGTTTCCAGAGAGTTCCCCGAACACACGGAGGACAAACGCAGGAGCACCGCGAGAGCGAGCGAGCAGCCGGAGGAGGCTTCTAGAAACAACGTGCACCGGGACCGACCGACCGACCGACCGACCGGCGGAGAACCAACAACCCGCTTTCCTGCGCGACGTGACTGACCGAAAATGGCGAAGTGGGGGGAAGGAGACCCGCGATGGATCGTGGAGGAGAGAGCCGACGCGACCAACGTCAACAACTGGCACTGGTGAGCCGCCGGAGAGCCCCTCGTTTAGTCATTTATATATGTTATATATGGGGGAGTGTAACGTGTACAATCATAATTATATTAGTTTCCCTTCTTTGATCTTTATTATTAATTGTACGTCCCTAAGGTTTAATTGAATGGAGCTCGTGAAGCCTCGTAAAGAGCACGTGTCTGTGTAATAACGCGTAATAACGTGGGTTCTCCTCCCGTACGTGACGTCGCTGGGGTTCTGCAGCTAATATAATAACATAATTCTTACCGGAAGAAGCGTTAAAGGGTCCGTTCATGGGGACCTCTCACCGGAGCATCACTCCGTGACGTCATGCAGTCCTTCACCTGGTCAATTAAAGTCCAATAACTCCGAGCTCTTTATGTCACGTGGTATTTACCCATGATGCAGCGTTGGTGAACCTGTGTAGTATTACCTTTCTAAGTACATCATAATATATATCATCATATCTGGCTTATAATATTTACTCTTATCGGCGCCAGATAAATATAACAATTAAAACCGTAAGTTTTTATATATGTATGTATGTATGTATGTGTATATATATATATATATATATATATATATATATATACACACATATGACACACAAGTAGAGTATGTCATGTTCATGTTGGGTTCTCGGGCCGCCGGCTCTGCAGGACCGAACGGGACGCGACCACCTGGTCGTCGGACAAGTTGAAAGCTCTGCTGCTCGGCCTGAGCGTGGAGAGCGACGAGGGGCGCTGCGAGGTCACGGAGGTCAGCAAGGCGGAGGGAGAGGCCTCCATCAACAACCGCAAAGGGAAGCTCATCTTCTTCTACGAGTGGAGCCTGAAGGCCACGTGGACCGGTGAGTAGCAGGGAGACCGGGACCGGGTCCAGTACTGAGCCTCCCCCCTCACGATCAGAATCATCATTTATTTATTGGCCGAGGTGAAAGGTGGATAACAATATATTTATAGAATAAAAACATTAAAGATAGACTTAGAGTAAAACAATACAAATAAAAAATAATCATAGATAAATATGGGAAACAACAAACGGATAACACCACTAGTATGAAAGGGAAATAAACTTCTGTGTGTATATATATATATGTGTGTGTGTGTATATATGTATGTGTGTGTGTGTGTGTGTGTGTGTATATATATATATGCGTCTCTGCTTCCTCAGGAGAGTCCAAAGCAGGAGTCAAATCCACGGGAACCATCGAGGTTCCCAACCTGTCTGACGAGAACGACATGGAGGACCTGGACGTGAGTTCCCCTCAGACCTCCAGTGTGTTTGACATGTCTTTATCTCCAGAGTGTTGACGTCTCTAGACCTCCAGTGTGTTTGACATCTCTATATCTCCAGAGTGTTGACGTCTCTAGACCTCCAGAGTGTTGACGTCTCTAGACCTCCAGAGTGTTTGACGTCTCTAGACCTCCAGTGTTGACATCTCTATATCTCCAGAGTGTTTGACGTCTCTCTAGACCTCCAGAGTTGACGTCTCTAGACCTCCAGTGTTGACGTCTCTAGACCTCCAGTGTGTTTGACGTTTCTAGACCTCCAGTGTTGACGTCTCTAGACCTCCAGAGTGTTTGACGTTTCTAGACCTCCAGTGTTGACGTCTCTAGACCTCCAGTGTTGACGTCTCTAGACCTCCAGAGTGTTGATGTCTCTATATCTCCAGAGTGTTTGACGTCTCTAGACCTCCAGTGTTGACGTCTCTAGACCTCCAGTGTTGACGTCTCTAGACCTCCAGAGTGTTTGACATCTCTAGACCTCCAGAGTGTTTGACATCTCTATATCTCCAAAGTGTTTGACGTCTCTAGACCTCCTGAGTGTTTGACGTCTCTAGACCTCCAGAGTGTTTGACGTCTCTAGACCTCCAGTGTTGACGTCTCTAGACCTCCAGTGTTGACGTCTCTAGACCTCCAGAGTTGACGTCTCTAGACCTCCAGAGTTGACGTCTCTAGACCTCC
The DNA here is from genome assembly GCF_009769545.1 of Cyclopterus lumpus. Lineage (NCBI taxonomy): Eukaryota > Metazoa > Chordata > Actinopteri > Perciformes > Cyclopteridae > Cyclopterus > Cyclopterus lumpus. The sequence goes on from NC_046987.1 coordinate 22,442,307, forward strand.
AGTGTTGACGTCTCTAGACCACCAGTGTTGACATCTCTATATCTCCAGAGTGTTTGACGTCTCTAGACCTCCAGTGTGTTTGACATCTCTATATCTCCAGAATGTTTGACGTCTCTAGACCTCCAGAGTGTTGACGTCTCTATATCTCCAGAGTGTTTGACGTCTCTCTAGACCTCCAGAGTTGACGTCTCTAGACCTCCAGAGTGTTTGACGTCTCTAGACCTCCAGTGTTGACGTCTCTAGACCTCCAGTGTTGACGTCTCTAGACCTCCAGAGTGTTTGACATCTCTATATCTCCAGAGTGTTTGACGTCTCTCTAGACCACCAGAGTTGACGTCTCTAGACCTCCAGAGTGTTTGACGTCTCTAGACCTCCAGTGTTGACGTCTCTAGACCTCCAGTGTTGACGTCTCTAGACCTCCTGTGTTGACGTCTCTAGACCTCCAGTGTTGACGTCTCTAGACCTCCAGTGTGTTTGACGTCTCTATATCTCCAGAGTGTTGACGTCTCTAGACCTCCAGTGTATTTGACATCTCTATATCTCCAGAATGTTTGACGTCTCTAGACCTCCAGAGTGTTGACATCTCTATATCTCCAGAGTGTTTGACGTCTCTAGACCTCCAGTGTGTTTGACATCTCTATATCTCCAGAATGTTTGACGTCTCTAGACCTCCAGAGTGTTGACGTCTCTATATCTCCAGAGTGTTTGACGTCTCTCTAGACCTCCAGAGTTGACGTCTCTAGACCTCCAGAGTGTTTGACGTCTCTAGACCTCCAGTGTTGACGTCTCTAGACCTCCAGTGTTGACGTCTCTAGACCTCCAGAGTGTTTGACATCTCTATATCTCCAGAGTGTTTGACGTCTCTCTAGACCTCCAGAGTTGACGTCTCTAGACCTCCAGAGTGTTTGACGTCTCTAGACCTCCAGTGTTGACGTCTCTAGACCTCCAGTGTTGACGTCTCTAGACCTCCAGTGTTGACGTCTCTAGACCTCCTGTGTTGACGTCTCTAGACCTCCAGTGTTGACGTCTCTAGACCTCCAGTGTGTTTGACGTCTCTATATCTCCAGAGTGTTGACGTCTCTAGACCTCCAGTGTATTTGACGTCTCTAGACCTCCAGTGTATTTGACGTCTCTATATCTCCAGAGTGTTGACGTCTCTAGACCTCCAGTGTATTTGACGTCTCTAGACCTCCAGTGTATTTGACGTCTCTAGACCTCCAGAGTGTTTGACGTCTCTAGACCTTCAGTGTTGACGTCTCTAGACCTCCAGTGTTGACATCTCTAGACCTCCAGTGTTGACGTCTCTAGACCTCCAGTGTGTTTGACGTCTCTAGACCTCCAGTGTATTTGACGTCTCTAGACCTCCAGTGTATTTGACGTCTCTAGACCTCCAGTGTGTTTGACGTCTCTAGACCTCCAGTGTTGACGTCTCTAGACCTCCAGTGTGTTTGACGTCTCTAGACCTCCAGTGTTGACGTCTCTAGACCTCCAGTGTTGACGTCTCTAGACCTCCAGTGTATTTGACGTCTCTAGACCTCCAGTGTTGACGTCTCTAGACCTCCAGTGTTGACGTCTCTAGACCTCCAGTGTTGACGTCTCTAGACCTCCAGTGTGTTTGACGTCTCTAGACCTCCAGTGTTGACGTCTCTAGACCTCCAGTGTATTTGACGTCTCTAGACCTCCAGTGTTGACGTCTCTAGACCTCCAGTGTTGACGTCTCTAGACCTCCAGTGTGTTTGACGTCTCTAGACCTCCAGTGTGTTTGACGTCTCTAGACCTCCAGTGTATTTGACGTCTCTAGACCTCCAGTGTATTTGACGTCTCTAGACCTCCAGTGTATTTGACGTCTCTAGACCTCCAGTGTGTTTGACGTCTCTAGACCTCCAGTGTTGACTTCTCTAGACCTCCAGTGTATTTGACGTCTCTAGACCTCCAGTGTTGACGTCTCTAGACCTCCAGTGTTGACGTCTCTAGACCTCCAGTGTTGACGTCTCTAGACCTCCAGTGTATTTGACGTCTCTAGACCTCCAGTGTTGACGTCTCTAGACCTCCAGTGTATTTGACGTCTCTAGACCTCCAGTGTTGACGTCTCTAGACCTCCAGAGTGTTTGACGTCTCTAGACCTCCAGTGTTTGACGTCTCTAGACGACCCCCTGACCTCTGCTTGTCAACTCTTGTCCAGATCTCCGTATCTCTGAATAAAGACGAGCCTGAAACGCCGCTGACCGACCTGATGAAGAAACTCGGGGTGGAGAAGATCCGGGAGGTGCTGGGCAGCTACGTCGGGTTCCTGAAGACAGGCGAGTGGAACCGAACCCGGTTCTGGTTCAGTCTGTCACAGATGAGCGTGTGAATAATATGTTGAATGAAGCAGCACAAATGCGATTTAAATTAAATTTTGACGGACGTTCATTTAAAATCTTATTTTTTTTCTATTAGAAAATGGATTCCTTTGTGTGTTTTTTAAATATTTTAGATTCAGGTGAATTAAAGTGTTTCCTTTGCAGAGTTCACTCAGGGGATGATCCTCCCCACGGCCAACGGCCTCAAGTGCTCCTCACAGTCCAAAGCCACGCTGGACAAGACCCGGGTACGGACCAAAGATCTAGACCAGGTTTATGCTGAGGGCTCACCGTGACCCAGTGACTGGGAGTGAATGAGAGTGCGTGTTTGTGCATGTGAGTGAGTGTGAGTGTGAGTGTGAGTGCATGTGAGTGTGAGTGTGTGTGCTCCCGTTCCTCACGTGCACTCTGTTGTCCTCCTCGTGGAGCAGATCTCGTCCTCCTCCTCCGGCTCTTCTGCTCCCGTCAACACCGGCGTGAAGATCCCAACCTGCAAGTTCAGCATGAGGGAAAAGTTCCTCACGTCGCCGGCTGACCTCTACCGGGTGTTCCTCAACCAGGAGGTGAGCCGCTCCCCCCGCGCCGTCTGACAGGCTCGACCATTAAACGTCCTTCCTTCCTTTATCACTAACACATGAACAGTAAACGAGTCCAAACCAAACACCAAGCCAGTAAAGGCCGTTAGAATGGGGTCCTCTTGGTCGGACCCCCGGCTCCTGCTGGGCGTGTAGCTTCAGGGGAGGTCAGAGGTCAGAGGTCATGTGGTTAACGCGTCTTTCTGCAGATGACGCAGGCGTTCACTCACGCTCCGGCCACGGTGGACGGAGAGAAGGGAGGGAAGTTCCGTCTGCTGGAAGGAAACGTGTTTGGTGAATTCACAGAGCTGGTGAGACGCCTGTCTGTGTCTCTGTCTGTCTGTCTGTCTGTCTGTCTGTCTGTGTCTCTGTCTGTCTGTCTCTCTGCCTGTCTGTCTCTCTGTCTGTCTCTCTGCCTGTCTGTCTCTCTGCCTGTCTGTGTGTCTGTCTCTCTGTCTGTCTGTCTGTGTCTCTGCCTGTCTGTCTGTCTCTCTGTCTGTCTGTCTCTCTGCCTGTCTGTCTCTCTGTCTGTCTCTCTGCCTGTCTGTCTCTCTGCCTGTCTGTGTGTCTGTCTCTCTGTCTGTCTGTCTGTGTCTCTGCCTGTCTGTCTGTCTGTCTCTCTGTCTGTCTGTCTCTCTGCCTGTCTGTCTCTCTGTCTGTCTCTCTGCCTGTCTGTCTCTCTGCCTGTCTGTGTGTCTGTCTCTCTGCCTGTCTGTCTAAATCCCTCTTCTCTCCTCCAGGTTCCCGATGAGAAGATCGTGATGAAGTGGCGGTATAACAACTGGCCCTGTGGTTCGTCCTTTTATTCATAACACAAACTTTTAATAAAATATAAATCTACTATTGCAGAAATAATTTGAGTAAGAAATTCTCAGTATGAATATTTTCTCTTTTCTTCATTTTAACTAAAAAGTGAAGATTTTAAGGAATTCGCACTTGTTTCAACATATAAATGAATGTGTGTGTGTGTGTGTGTATATGTATACACACACACACATAAATCATGTTATAGTGATACTCGTCTGCCTGTCCTTCAGAGCATTACTCCACCATCACCATGTCGTTCTGGGACCGGAGCAGCGAGACGGAGCTGAAGGTGGAGTGTCGCGGCGTCCCGGAGGACGAGGAGGAGCGGACCAAGGAGGGCTGGAGGAGATACTACTTTGAGGCTATCAGACAGACTTTTGGCTACGGAGCGCGGCTCTACTGAGCGCTGCTGCCGGAGCTCCTCGTCTTCATCTTCATCTTCTTCTTCCTCTCTGTTTTTGGATATTTTTTAACTTCTCGTAGCCAGAGTCGACTAACGGACGGTCTCGAGCGTAAATGTTTTAACGTGTCGGCGTATTGATTCTCGATCGGCCCCCGTCAGTATTTGAGGAGCCTTCGGGACTCTGGATTAAATAAAGCAAAGAAGGATCCATTGAACCACTCGAGCTAATTGGCCCCCAACGTCTATGAATATGTAATTACTGCAGGAGTTAGAATACATGTTTGGTTTTCTTTTACAGGGACCCCCCCACCCTGATATTATTATGTTTTTTCTTATTATAAGTGTAGTGAAGATGCATGTTTCATTTCAGCCGGAGGAACTCTGAAGTCTTTTCTTTGTTCATTAGATCAAACTCGTGCACAGCTTCACCGTATTCGGCTTCAACATTTCCAGTAAAAAAAGAAAAGGAGTTGTTCAGAGTGAAACGCATCTATTTATTCATTATTCACGGTTAGTTTCTTGGAATAAACCAATCCCTGGATGCTCTTGAATGGTGTTATTCATGTGACCTTTGTACACATTAAATCACAGGTGTTGGAATGATGTATTTACAGTTTGATTACATTACAACACGAAGGTTTACCGTCTTTAAAACGTTAATTTACAAGTGCGTTAAAAAACAAACGGAAGCCATTAAAAGGCAAAACGTGCACTCAGTTCAGTTTTTAAAAGTTATTATAATAAACTAATTGAAACCAACGTAATCTGACCGGAGCATATTTTCAAATCAACTTGTAAAGCTTTTATAATTTAATTATATTTTAGTGGAAACTAAATCTTTTTCCCACAAAATAAAACAAAAGCCTAAAATGTAAAATAAAACCATAAGCAGAAGAAGAGCTCCGCCTCCTGGAGGAAACAGTGCTCACAATGCATGCTGGGTAGTTTCGTGTCTAACGTCATGCACACGTGGTCAACGACGGGAGCGCGGCGCCGCAGCAGCTCTCCACCAACTGCGTGGCCCGATGCATGATGGGAAACGCCTGATGCCGTCGCCACGTCGGAGCTGATTGGCTCTTAGATTTGACCACAAAAACCACGTTTTTGTATAAAATATTTTTCTGTGTAGTTGTAATACATATCTATATTTATATTAAATATGTACATATTTATATTAAATATATATGTATATATTAAAATATATATATATATATATATATAGTTGTAATACTTGAAGCTTCATTGTTGACTATCACACTCAGGTTTAATCTAAAAACATCCAATAATAATAATAAAGCTTATTTGTACAACACGTATCAAAACGAGCAGCAAAGTGAGTCACATGAATAAATTAAAAGAATAAATATATATTTACAAACCGTAAACTACGAGTAGCCTACAGATCTAACCGGAAGTGGCCGTTTCCGTGACTTCCTGTTAGATCTTTAAAGGGAGCTGAAAACCTCAGCGTTCAGGCTTCTCTGATGACGTCACCAGGTCTCACCTTACAGCAGAGAAAGAGGCGTGTCTTCCTGCAGTGTCATGACCATGACAGCCTCAGGGGGCCCTGTTGGGACTTTTAGTCTCTTGGTTGAGACATGCTGTGAGCTGATCTCAGGTCAGGACATCCACACATCTCTAGAACCACACACAGTGTGAGCTGATCTCAGGTCAGGACTTCCACACATCTCTAGAACCACACACAGTGTGAGCTGATCTCAGGTCAGGACTTCCACACATCTCTAGAACCACACACAGAGTGAGCTGATCTCAGGTCAGGACATCCACACATCTCTAGAACCACACACAGTGTGAGCTGATCTCAGGTCAGGACTTCCACACATCTCTAGAACCACACACAGTGTGAGCTGATCTCAGGTCAGGACTTCCACACATCTCTAGAACCACACACAGTGTGAGCTGATCTCAGGTCAGGACTTCCACACATCTCTAGAACCACACACAGTGTGAGCTGATCTCAGGTCAGGACTTCCACACATCTCTAGAACCACACACAGTGTGAGCTGATCTCAGGTCAGGACTTCCACACATCTCTAGAACCACACACAGTGTGAGCTGATCTCAGGTCAGGACTTCCACACATCTCTAGAACCACACACAGTGTGAGCTGATCTCAGGCATCAACATATAATTAGAGTACTAGAACCACTGATTTTGGAATGATATATAATATATAATATATCTATATATATGTAATATATTTTATATAATAAACTACAACTCCCAGCATGCTTCGGGAGGAGTTGGAGAGAAACGGAAGTACGGAAAGCAGCAACACCCGCAGAAAGCCGAGTAGCTCTGTACAAGTCAGTACTGCAGTATAAAGTACGCGCACACGCGCACACCGGATGCCGATGCGCACAGGGACCTCCGCGTGCTGCGGCACGAGTTTTTTGATGCGATTCTGCGAGCAAAACAACAACAACGTGAAGTTAAACTGCTGCATTCAAAGTCTCCAAGTAAATGTGCCGTTTTTGTCTCAATATACCTCACCTGTAAAGTGCGTTGTCATTCTAAAAGTGGCACGTGCGATCCAACATGCATTGTTAATGTATCCCGACTTTAACCCGGAAGGGTCCGACGATATCCCAGATGTCCGACCGCCCCTGAACGCAGCAGCTCCACCTTAACTGTACATCTTATATTCCCTTTAAACGGCTTAAATACAGTAAAATAAAGTGCGTCCTCTATTCTGTCCGGACATGTTTCTCTCATTTTTCATATTCATACCTCAAAACGCCGCTGAATCCTTTTGTTTAAACGACCTGAAACACACACCTGGGCACACCGGAGGTCAACCGGCTCGTGACCCCGGTGGTGACGTCACGACCCCCGCAGTTTCCCTTTCTAGTTCATGATCAATTAAAAGGATCAATAATTATATAACACTTATCATATCAAAGGGATTACAATAAATAAAATACAAAATACGTATTTCACGTTTAAAGTTATCCTCTTTGAATTATAATCGACTACAAAAAGTTGGACTTTTAACTTTTATAATTTAAATGTAAAAACAAAATAAATAAATAAAAAGCACAAGATAAGACATGAAATAAAATAAACTCCTGATTGAAGTATTCAGAAGGTGCATCTCGTGTCCGACGGGTCCTGAACACACCTGTTGCTCAGGTACAAAGTCGTGGCTGCAGAGCTACACACCATTCAGACGCAACGGGCTGTGATTATTAATCGATTATCGGCGATTTATGACCCTCTGGTTCCAGAATGACTCCAAAGGTCAAAGATATCGTGTTCCCTTTATCGAAGGTCATTTATTCATCAACAGCAACACACCTGTTTTTATTCATATGGTCAACTGTCGGCAGAAAGAGACGACATGTTGTTGGAGAGCGTGATGGTCGTCGTTTGGTTAGCAGCCGGTGAGATATGAGAATATGAGAGTATGAGAGTGTGAGAATATGAGAATATGAGAATATGAGAGTATGAGAGTGTGAGAATATGAGAATATGAGAATATGAGAGTATGATAATATGAGAATATGAGTGTGAGAATATGAGAATATGAGAGTATGAGAGTGTGAGAATATGAGAATATGAGAGTATGAGAGTGTGAGAATATGAGAATATGAGAGTGTGAGAATATGAGAATATTAGAATATGAGAATATGAGAATATGAGAGTATGAGAGTGTGAGAGTGTGAGAGTGTGAGAATATGAGAATATGAGAGTGTGAGAATATGAGAATATGAGAGTATGAGAATATGAGAATATGAGAGTATGAGAATATGAGAATATGAGAGTATGAGAATATGAGAATATGAGAGTGAGAATATGAGAATATGAGAATATGAGAGTGTGAGAATATGAGAATATGAGAGTGTGAGAATATGAGAATATGAGAATATGAGAGTATGAGAGTATGAGAATATGAAAATATGAGAGTATGAGAGTGTGAGAATATGAGAATATGAGAGTATGAGAATATGAGAATATGAGAGTATGAGAGTATGAGAATATGAGAATATGAGAGTGTGAGAATATGAGAATATGAGAGTATGAGAGTGTGAGAGTATGAGAATATGAGAACATGAGAGTATGAGAGTATGATAATATGAGAATATGAGAGTATGAGAATATGAGAGTATGAGAATATGAGAGTATGAGAATATGAGAATATGAGAGTGTGAGAATATGAGAATATGAGAGTGTGAGAATATGAGAGTATGAGAATATGAGAATATGAGAGTGTGAGAATATGAGAATATGAGAGTGTGAGAATATGAGAGTATGAGAATATGAGAATATGAGAGTGTGAGAATATGAGAACATGAGAGTGTGAGAGTATGAGAATATGAGAGTATGAGAGTTTGAGAATATGAGAGTATGAGAATATGAGAGTTTGAGAATATGAGAGTATGAGAATATGAGAGTGTGAGGCCCGGTCGGGCTCAGCCCGAAAAATCATGGAGTAGCAGTCACCCTGTGGACCCACCACCCGCAGGGTGAATTATCGGGGTCGGGTGCTATGTAGACCGGGCGGCGGGCCAGGCGGGAGACCTGGGCGGGCCGATCGCCGGCAGCATAGACTAGCTCTAGGGACGTGGAACGTCACCTCACTAGCGGGGAAAGAGCCGGAGCTGGTGCAGGAGGTGGAGCGGTACCAGCTAGATATAGTTGGGCTCACCTCCACGCACAGCATGGGCTCTGGAACCAAGCTCCTGGAGAAGGGTTGGACTTTGTCCTTTTCTGGAGTTGCCCAGGGTGAGAGGCGCCGGGCGGGAGTGGGGATACTCACGAGCCCCCGGCTGAGCGCCGCTGTGTTGGAGTTTTCCCCGGGGAACGAGAGGGTCGCCTCCCTGCGCCTACGGGTTGCGGGGAGTAAGGCTCTGACTGTTGTTTGTGCTTATGCACCGAACAGCATTTCGGAGTATCCGGCCTTCTTGGAGTCGGTGGGAGGGGTCCTGGAAAGGGCCCCGCCTGCCGACTCCATAGTTCTCCTGGGAGACTTCAACGCTCACGTGGGCAATGACAGAGAAACCTGGCGGGGCGTGATTGGGAGGAACGGCTTGCCCGATCTGAACCCGAATGGTGTTTTGTTGTTGGGCTTCTGTGCTAGCCACAGTTTGTCCATAACGAACACCATGTTCGAACATAAGGTGGCTCATAAGTGTACCTGGTACCAGAACACCTTAGGCCGGAGATCAATGATCGACTTTGTAATCGTTTCATCTGATCTGCGGCCGTATGTCTTGGACACTCGGGTGAAGAGAGGAGCAGAGCTGTCAACTGATCACCACCTGGTGGTGAGTTGGATCAGATGGCGGGGGACTCGGCTAGAGAGACCTGGCAAGCCCAAACGTGTAGTGAGGGTGAACTGGGAACGTCTGGCAGAGGATCCTGTCCGGGAGGTCTTCAACTCCCACCTCCGGAAGAACTTCTCACAAATCCCGAGGGAGGCTGGGGACATGGAATCCGAGTGGACCTTGTTCAAAGCCTCTATTGTGGACGCGGCTGCTCGGGGCTGTGGCCGGAAGGTCATCGGTGCCTGTCGTGGCGGCAACCCGAGAACCCGGTGGTGGACACCGGGGGTGAGGGAAGCCGTCAAACTGAAGAAGGAGGCCTTTCGGGCCTGGCTGGCCCAGGGGTCTCCTGAAGCAGCTGACGGGTACCGGCGGGCCAGAAGGGCTGCAGCGGCGATGGTCGCGGAGGCTAAAACTCGGGCATGGGAGGAGTTCGGGGAGGCCATGGAGAAGGACTTTCGGTTGGCCTCAAGGAAGTTCTGGCAAACCATCCGACGGCTCAGGAAGGGAAAGCAGGGTCTACCCCAGGCTGCTGGGAACTGCTGACCCGGACTGGGGACATCGTCGGGCGGTGGAAAGAGCACTTTGAGGAACTCCTAAACCTGGCCAACATGTCCCCCGGAGAGGGGGCAGCGCCGGAAGACTTTGGGGTGGATTCACCCATATCCCTGGCAGAGGTCGCTAAGGTAGTCAAAAAGCTCCTTGGTGGCAAGGCGCCAGGGGTGGATGAGATCCGCCCTGAGATGCTGAAAGCGCTGGACATTGTTGGGCTGTCTTGGTTGACACGCCTTTTCAGTGTCGCATGGGGGTCGGGAACAGTGCCCATGGACTGGCAGACCGGGGTGGTGGTTCCCATCTTCAAGAAGGGGGACCGGAGAGTGTGCTCGAACTATCGTGGTATCACACTGCTCAGCCTCCCGGGACAAGCTTATGCCAGGGTGCTGGAGAGGAGGCTCCGACCGCTTGTCGAACCTCAGATTCAAGACGAACAGTGCGGATTCCGTCCCGGTCGTGGAACAGTGGACCAGCTCTTTACCCTCGCAAGATTACTGGAGGGGTCCTGGGAGTTTGCCCAACCAGTTCACATGTGCTTTGTAGACCTGGAGAAGGCTTTCGACCGGGTCCCTCTGGGGTTTTTGTGGGGGGTGCTGCGGGAGTATGGGGTGCCGGACCCGTTGGCACAGGCCATCCGGTCTCTGTACGCCTGCACTAGGAGCTGTGTTCGTCTCCTCAGTAGTAAGTCAGACACGTTCCCGGTGGGTGTTGGCCTCCGCCAGGGCTGCCCTTTATCACCGGTCCTGTTTGTGACCTTCATGGACAGGATATCTAGGCGCAGCCAGGGGGCGGAGAGGATCCGGTTCGGGAGTCTCGGGATCGCCTCTCTGCTGTTTGCGGATGATGTGGTCCTGTTTGCCTCCTCGGACCGTGACCTCCAGCATTCACTGGGGCGTTTTGCAGCCGAGTGCGAAGCGGCAGGGATGAGAGTTAGCACCTCCAAATCTGAGGCCATGGTGCTCTGCCGGAAACCGGCGGATTGCTCCCTCCAGGTGGGGGCAAACTGCCTACACCAAGTGAAGGAGTTCAAGTATCTCGGGGTCTTGTTCACGAGTGAGGGTAAGGTGGAGCGGGAGATCGACAGGTGGATCGGTGCGGCTGCAGCAGTAAAACAGGCGCTGTACCCGTCCGTCTTGGTGAAGAGGGAGCTGAGCCGGAAGGCAAAGCTCTCCATTTACTGGTCGGTCTAAGTTCCAACCCTCATCTATGGTCACGAACTCTGGGTCGTGACCGAAAGAACGAGATCTGGGATACAAGCGGCCGAAATGAGCTTCCTCCGTAGGGTGGCCGGGCTCAGCCTTAGAGATAGGGTAAGGAGCTCGGACATCAGGGGGGAGCTTGGAGTCGAGTCGCTGCTCCTTCGTGTCCAAAGGAGTCAGCTGAGGTGGTTCATCTAGTCAGGATGCCTCCTGGACGCCTCCCATTAGAGGTTTTCCGGGCACGTCCAACTGGTAGGAGGCCCCGGGGAAGACCGAGGACACGCTGGAGGGATTATATCTCCCGGCTGGCCTTGGAACGCCTCGGGATCCCCCAGAATGAGCTGGAAAGTGTTACGGGTGAGAGGGAGGCCTGGGTCGGCCTGCTGAACCTGCTGCCACCGCGACCCGACCCCGGATAAGCGGGTGATAATGGATGGATGGATGGAGAATATGAGAGTATGAGAGAATATGAGAGTATGAGAATATGAGAATATGAGAGTATGAGAATGAGAGTATGAGAATATGAGAACATGAGAGTATGAGAGTATCAGAATATAAGAGTATGAGAATATGAGAATATGAGGGTATGAGAATATGAGAATATGATACTATGAGAGTATGAGAGTGTGAGAATATGAGAATATGAGAGTATGAGAATATGATAATATGAGAGTATGAGAGTATAAGAATATGAGAGTATGAGAATATGATAATATGAGAGTATGAGAGTATAACCAGGTTGGGGCTTGTAGCGTCAGCTGAAGCGTCAAGGAAGACTCCTCGCATGAAGACTCGGAGGATAAAGACCTAGGAGTCTTTCGTTGGAGTCTTCGGTGGTGGCTGAGTATAAACATTTCCCTGTGATAATGTGTTTTCTCCTCATACCTGTGTGCACATCTGCTCGTAGATACTATAGACCGCGGACTCGGTCACACATGCACCAAAATCCTTCCTCTCTTATTTATCCCACCCGCTCTACACAGACCCAGCGCCTCGTCACTGGGGGCCTCTGGAACTGCCAGTCAGCTAACCGCAAGGCGGACTTCATCTCTGGTTTCGCTATCAAGCAATCGCTGGACTTCCTTGCTCTCACTGAGACCTGGATTACACCAGACAACACATCAACCCCTGCTGCTCTCTCCTCCGCCTTCTCCTTCAGCCACACACCCAGACCCTCTGGTCGGGGTGGTGGCACAGGTCTACTCATCTCACCCAAATGGAGTTTTGCTCTCTACCCGCTTCCATTTACCCCACTGTCTTTTGAGTTTCATGCAGTGACGGTTACTCATCCGGTTCATCTAACCATTGTCGTTCTCTACCGTCCTCCTGGTTCCTTTGGAGACTTCTTGGAAGAACTAGACGTCCTCCTTTCAAACTTCCCAGAAAATGGACCCCCGCTCATCCTTCTGGGTGACTTTAACATCCAGACTGAGAAATCATGTGACCTGCTACTCTTACTGTCTTCCTTTGCTCTCTCTCTCAGTCCTTCCCCTCCTACTCACAAAGCTGGACACCACCTTGACTATATTTTCACCAGAAACTGCTCTACAGCTAACCTCACTGTAACTCCACTTCATGTTTCTGACCATTTCTTCATCTCTTACTCTCTCCCACTCTTTGGAACTGACAACCCTCCCACAACGGACTCTGCACCTGTCCGTCGCAACATCCGTACCCTCTCACCCTCTCACCCTCCTCTCTGGCCTCCTCTGTTCTGTCAGCCCTCCCCTCAACCGATTCCTTCTCACTCATGCAGCCTAACTTTGCCACTGACACTCTTCTCTCTACGCTGTCGTCCTCTCTTGATTCTCTCTGTCCTCTTACGACTCGAAAGGTCCGCAAGTCCTCTCCGGCTCCGTGGCTGTCCGAACCGGTGCGCGCCGAGAGAGCCACAATGCGAGCAGCGGAAAGGAAATGGCGTAAATCCAAACACGCCAGTGACCTGCTCGCCTATCAATCTCTTCTCTCCTCCTTCTCTGCATCCATCACTGCAGCCAAAAGTTTGTTCTATCAATCCAGAATCGAATCCTCTTCATCTAACCCTAAAAAGCTCTTCTCAATTTTTTCCAACCTCCTTGACCCCCCTGTTCCCCCCCTCCCTCCACCTTTCTACCAAGCCACTTTGTTGACTACTTTACAAAAAAGATAGACGACATACGCTCTTCATTTACTAATCCATCTTCCTCAACTACACCTCCAGTAACTTCACCTTCTTCCCCCTTGTTTTCCTCTTTTATCCCCCTGTCTCCCAATCAAGTTCTTACCTTAGTAACCTCTGCCCGCCCAACCACCTGCCCCCTTGACCCCATCCCGTCTCACATTCTCCAGGCTATTGCTCCTGACCTTCTTCCCTTTCTCACCCATCTCATTAACACCTCCCTCTCAACCGGCGGTTTCCCCAACTCTCTGAAGGAGGCAAGAGTCAACCCTCTCCTGAAGAAACCCACTCTCGACCCATCTGAAGTCAACAACTACAGACCTGTCTCTCTCCTTCCCTTCCTCTCCAAAACTCTAGAGCGAGCTATCTTTAACCAAGTCTCCTCCTTTCTTCACTGTAACAACCTTCTAGACCCCCACCAGTCTGGATTCAAGACAGGCCACTCAACAGAGACTGCCCTCCTTGCTGTCTCTGAGCAGCTTCACACTGCTAGAGCAGCCTCTCTCTCCTCTGTCCTCATCCTTCTAGACCTTTCCGCTGCCTTTGACACAGTGAACCACCAGATCCTCATGTCCTCCCTCCAGGACCTGGGTATCTCAGGCACCGCGCTCTCACTCTTCTCATCCTACCTCACCGACCGCTCTTACCGGGTAACCTGGAGAGGATCTGTGTCTGAGCCTTGTCCTCTGACTACCGGGGTCCCTCAAGGTTCAGTCCTTGGTCCTCTTCTCTTCTCTCTGTACACCAACTCTCTTGGCTCTGTCATTCGCTCGCATGGCTTCACCTACCACAGCTATGCTGACGACACCCAACTGATCCTCTCGTTTCCCCAATCTGAAGCACGGGTAGCAGCACGAATCTCTGCCTGTCTGACCGACATCTCTCAGTGGACGTCCGCACACCACCTGAAAATTAACCCGGACAAGACTGAACTTCTCCTCCTTCCAGGAAAAGGCTCTCCCACCCACGACCTGACTATTAACTTCAACAACTCCCTGACTGCCAACATTACCGCAATAACACGCTCCTGTAGGTACATGCTGTACAACATCAGGAGAATCCGACCTCTTCTCACTCAGAAGGCGGCACATGTTCTGGTCCAGGCTCTGGTCATCTCACGGCTAGACTACTGTAACTCCCTCTTGGCAGGTCTACCTGCTAATGCCATTCGACCTCTACAGCTCATCCAGAATGCAGCTGCTCGACTGGTCTTCAACCGACCGAAATTTACCCACACTACTCCGCTCCTCCGCTCCCTTCACTGGCTACCGGTGGCCGCAGCATCCGCTTCAAAACATTGGTACTTGCGTACCGTGCTGCGAACAGATCGGGTCCGGTCTACATCCAGGACATGGTCAAACCGTACACCCCAGCCCGTTCACTTCGCTCGGCTTCTGCCAATCTGCTTGTAGCTCCTTCACTTCGAGCTAAATCACGACTGTTTGCTGTGCTGGCTCCTCATTGGTGGAACGAGCTCCCCATTGACATCAGGACAGCAGAAAGTCTCTACATCTTCCGGCGCAAACTAAAAACACATCTCTTTCGACTATACCTTGAATAGGTAGCACTTAAATGCCGTAGTAGCACTTAAATGTCCCTTACCGATAGCACTTTAGTAGCACTTAAATGTCTCTTACTGATAGTACTTTGTAGTTTGACTTTATTGAAGAAATTGTACTTGCTTGATTCTTGTTGTTCTGAGTTTGGACTCACGGTTTAATGCACTTATTGTAAGTCGCTTTGGATAAAAGCGTCAGCTAAATGACATGAAATGTAATGTAATGTAATGTAATGTAATGAGTATGAGAATGAGAGTATGAGAGAATATGAGAGTATGAGCATATGAGAATATGAGAATATGAGAGTATGAGAGTATGAGAGTGTGAGAATATGATAATATGAGAGTATGAGAGTGTGAGAATATGAGAATATGAGAGTATGAGAGTGTGAGAATATGAGAATATGAGAGTATGAGAGTATGAGAGTGTGAGAATATGATAATATGAGAGTATGAGAGTGTGAGAATATGAGAATATGAGAGTATGAGAGTGTGAGAATATGAGAATATGAGAGTATGAGAATGAGAGTATGAGAGAATATGAGAGTATGAGAATATGAGAATATGAGAATATGAGAGTATGAGAATATGAGAGTATGAGAATATGAGAATATGAGAGTATGAGAGTGTGAGAGTATGAGAATATGAGAATATGAGAATATGAGAGTATGAGAGTATGAGAGTGTGAGAATATGATAATATGAGAGTATGAGAGTGTGAGAATATGAGAATATGAGAGTATGAGAGTGTGAGAATATGAGAATATGAGAGTATGAGAATGAGAGTATGAGAGAATATGAGAGTATGAGAATATGAGAATATCAGAATATCAGAATATCAGAATATCAGAATATCAGAATATCAGAATATCTCAGTGACGTAAACACAAAGAGACTTTTTATTCGAAAGTTTCTTCCCTGCAGAAACAAACTTTTTAATGTTTTTTCTCTTTAGCCGGCGACACATTAAAAGAAGAGGAAGATTTCCAGCAGGTATTTATAATAATAGTAATAATAATTATCTATTCTTTAATACAAATATGCTTCTTTCTGTTCTATGTACATTTCCTGTGATTTGGTTTCAATGCAAAAGTGACTGTTGCAACTGAAATGTTATGTGATCAATATTTATATATATTTATTTTAATTAAATATGAGTAAATTATGTAGCTTCATTTTTTTGGGG
Source organism: Cyclopterus lumpus (assembly GCF_009769545.1). Lineage (NCBI taxonomy): Eukaryota > Metazoa > Chordata > Actinopteri > Perciformes > Cyclopteridae > Cyclopterus > Cyclopterus lumpus. The sequence goes on from NC_046987.1 coordinate 22,458,373, forward strand.
GGAAAACTTGATAATAACCATTATTAATAAATACATACATTAGTATTGATGCACACATTATGATGTTTTAAGTATTTTCATTTCCAAATGATCTTTTGTAAACATCTATAAACATGGGCGACTCGTCAATTATTAACCATTGATAACATATTTACTATTAAAGAAGGTTTATAGATGTATTTATTAACCATTTAACTTTATCATAATGTGTTATAATCAGCGGGTGCAACTTTATAAAAGCATCCAGATAATATTTATAGACGGTTTAAAAAACTATTAATAACTATTAATAAAGTGTTACAATCTAGTCCATAATGTTTAACAATAATCTAAATAACATCATATAATGTGAGCAGCAATAAACTGTGCAGTGAAATAACTACTCACTAAAGTGTGTTTATTTATTAATTCTGTTTATTCAAGATATGCACTTCTTATAATCTAGAGATCGATAATGTAATGCTCATAATATATAATTATTAACATTTATCAGTTGATTGATTCAAACCACTTTCACACCTCAACCCATAACTCGTGTTGTTTTGGGGAAGCCAGACGTATCATTCCAAGAGCTTTGTGCTCATGGTTTAGGGGAACCAAAGCAGCCCTGTATCCGGGTCGGTCCCACATGAAGGACCAAAGAGGATGCAGAGCGAGCAAATCAAGTCTCTGGTCAGCTGAGGCCACAACACATGGCGGCCACATTTAGCTACTGTTGGGTTCTGGGAGGGGGGGGGATTCCAGTTTGCAGCACTGGGACCAGTGAAGGGGCAGAGTTAGTGCCTAAGTTGAGCCCATGCAGGACACTCGGTGCATTATTCATCACCAGTTTATCCAGCAGGCTGCAGTCTGGCTGCTGTCCAGCGATAACAACGAGATGCAGACATAAAAACAATAAACCACGTCAGACAATAAGCCACTAAATCTGATTTAAGAATATAATTTCCAATACAAGAAGATTTCATCGTAAAAACATCCAAGTACAAAAACCCAAGAAGTGTCTAAAACCAAAAGGGTCAACTAATCCAACACCAGAACATCAGCAGCCCGAAGAGAAGTTCCTGGTTCCTGCAGTCAGAACCAACAAGTCCCTGAAAAGGTTCCAAGATCCTGTGAAAAGTTCCTTCAGTCAGAACCAACAAGTCCCTGAAAAGGTTCCTAGATCCTGTAAAAAGTTCCTTCAGTCAGAACCAACAAGTCCCTGAAAAGGTTCCTAAATCCTGTAAAAAGTTCCTTCAGTCAGAACCAACAAGTCCCTCAAAAGGTTCCTAGATCCTGTAAAAAGTTCCTTCAGTCAGAACCAACAAGTCCCTCAAAAGGTTCCTAGATCCTGTAAAAAGTTCCTTCAGTCAGAACCAACAAGTCCCTCAAAAGGTTCCTAGATCCTGTAAAAAGTTCCTTCAGTCAGAACCAACAAGTCCCTGAAAAGGTTCCTAGATCCTGTAAAAAGTTCCTTCAGTCAGAACCAACAAGTCAAAACTCTAAAAACACATAGAGGTGTGATCTTCTTCCTGCAGGATGTTCTAGGACCAGACTTCCTCCGGCGGCGGCTGCATCCTCCGTTCTTCTGTCCGGACATGAGTCCGTCTCCCAGCGTTCCCACTTCAGGTGAATGTCCCCCCACCAGCTCTTAGTCCTTATTATGGTACTTTTTACTGCACTACAAATATATGTTAAATACTTTTATTATGAGACAACAGAAGAAGTTCATTTTAATCTTTGATATTCTGCCTGAATAACTCTGTGCTCATAATGTTACTAAAATATGGGTTTTAATTTCTAATAAGTGCTCAAGAAACGGATGTTTTTTCTTTGTTCCAGTTGAATATGTCCGCGCTGCAGATGTGAAGGTCATCGCGGCGCTGGGAGACTCTTTAACGGTGAGAGACCAATGTATTTATCTTTTGTTTTACAAAATATATTGTATTTATTACAGGTTATACTGGAAACCATTAGAAACCACTACAAGTGACGGGAAACTTAGGGAGCAAAGAGCAGGTTTATTATTGACTATTTACTGAAAATGTAGATGTATAAACGTTCATTCTAAGGCAACGAAAACACAACTACTCTTATTTTCAGGTGATTTACACACTAAAGAAAACATATTTAATATCATATTAATTTAAATGCTACACACTGTTCCTTTAAGAAGGAAA